>NC_054054.1:116740723-116896301 GCF_017639655.2 Falco naumanni
GCTGCTCCTCTTGGAGGCTCGGTGCAGGCAGGTTGAGCTCTGCGCCCTGCTGTGTTGGTGCTCACCAGCTTCTACGTGAAACTGGTCAGTGAATGTGATGTTTAATGGGGGAAAATGTTTCCCATCTCACCCCATGTAGGCAAGACACAGTGCAGTGCAGGGCCAAATCCTGTACAGACACCTCTGTTTTCCAGCTGAGAGGTTTGTGCTGCTGAGTATTTTCCCAGCACAGACTGCTCATGGCTCGGCGCCCACGTCTGTTGTCTAAACCATCCAGGGCTGCAGTCACAAGCCTGTAGGGTCTAGGGAGCCCTTAGATACAGATGTTTCTGAGGGATCAGTGGATTAGTTGCACTGTCATAGGGGAATGGTCCTGGTTCAGTGTCCACATCTACCCCAGGCTGATGATGGGAGCCCCCTTTTCTGCAGGTGGAGTTACTCAGGACCATCTGAATGTGCTGCCTGACCCCAGCCCCTCTGCCATAGGAGCTGCTAGCGGTAAGCAGGAGGACTTTGAGGAAAGGACCCAAAAGGGCAAAGCCAGGAGGTCTCCAAAGCCAGAAGCTACGGGCACAAGAGGGGTCAGGAGGTGGGGAGCACAGCCTGCAGACCAGAGGCAGCACTGAGGGTTATTGGAGTCGTGATTTGTCTCGTCCTCTGTGGTGTCACCTACCCAGGGGAGATCCTCAAGGATGGCTTGGTTCGTGGTGGAGAGAAGTCTCAGCCGTGAGCACTGTCTGCTCATGGGGTTTCCCTCACTGCAGGTAAGTGCATAAAGCTCTTCAAACTGAAGCACTGATGGTCATCATGGCCAGACACCATTGCTCCTCGGTCTTGTTCAAGCATGACTTTAGCAAGGGCATAGGCATGTGATTTTTCAGAATGAATCAGTAACTGTATTGGGCTAAGTCTCCCCTGCCAGCCCTAGCGAGCAGCCCTTGAGCTGGGACACCCATGGAGGGGCTGAGTGTCTGTGTCAAACTGCCTCCAGCACAGACAGGGACGCACGTCCCCCATCTGCTCCACCGGCAGCTGCTGCTGGCATTTGAGCTGAGCCCTTCCTGATGGGTGTCTTGCTGCTGTTGTGTGGCCTGAGCCAGAGATGATGCCGTTGCCTGCGGCTTTGGCAGACACCTTCTCTCTGGCTGAAATGACCTTGTTTCTCAGCAGACACCTGCAAAGTTTGTGCATTTCCTCCTGTTGTGTTTTATTTTTCTACCTTTTCTAATTCTGCAAAAAGGCAGTATAGAAAAATGTCAGATCTTTTAATGTGGCAGCAGCTTCCACTTGTTTTTGGATTTTGCTGTTTGGGGATTGTTTTTATGGGAGAAGGAGAAACACAGCTGCTGTTTTGTGGTGGATGTGCCAGGTTTTAATAAGGCTTCATTGTCGTCAGTGATGAAACTTTCTTTGCCAACAACCAGTGACATGTAGCTCCAACAAAAGCTCTGAGATGAAGTGGGCTGCCATTTCCCATGGAAAAGCAGGTAAATCTGTGCTCCCTGCCGTGGGCACTGAGTGCATTGCCTTCCAGCGTTGGCTGGGTGTTGCTCTAGAGGTTTTGAACCTTTCCTTTCCCAGACACTCCCTCAGTGGTTTAATTTGTGTCTCTGCAGGATGGATGACATTCAGCTTTGTAAAGAAATCAGCCGGCTGAAAAAGGAGCTTCAAAAACTCATAGCTCTTCCAGGTAAGGCTTTGCAAAGCTTCAGAGAACTGCACCCTGCTGCTGCAATCAGCAGAGAGGTTTCCATGAAATACAAGAAGCTCTTGAGCAGCTCCCACCCCGGGGTGCTCCCAGGCACTGCTGCTGCAGGCTGTGCATCATGAGCATCGAGAAACGTGGCTCCCTGGGTCTGACCTGAGATCTTTCTTGGGAGTTTTGCTGCTTGCAGTACTGCCAGGGAGTCCTTGTCCAGGCCTGGGCTTGATGGGCAGAGGAAATAGAAAAAACCCTTTGAGGAGAGAGCATTGGTCTGGTATAGGAGGAGGACAGGAGTTGAGTGCCAGGGGGATGTCACGCCAGGGGGCTTGGCACCACCCCTGATTTAGGTGAATTCATCATTCGGGATGCTGAAAAGAGGAAAACAGTCTGGGGCAACATATGTGAAAACTTCAGCTGGGAGGAAATGCTGCTTTTGTCACCCACCACGAGCAGGGTCACTCCATGTCCTTGTCACAGCCCATGCCACCCTTGTCCCTCCACATCCCAGCAAAGGCCAAACCTTTCTTGAAAGAATCCCCCTGAGCCGAAATATTAAAATGAAAGCTCACACCAAACAGCTCAGGGTTTGAATGAGCAAGAGAGGCTTCCCCACCAGCTGTATCCATCACTGTTCGTAAGGCTTTGCCTCCTCCTAGGACATCCTCATCCATCCCCCGGTAAGGACTTTATATCCTATTTCAGAACCAGATGGGAGACAGAGCCCCGCTCATTTGTACCCATCCAAGCATTAAGATTTGGACCCCAGGTATTTCCCCTACAGGTATCTCTGAAGGTGCTGCGCTCGCTGGGATCAGTGAGTGTGTCGCAGGGGGCGATGCCTCGATGCAGACGAGGCACCGGCTGTGTGTGTTTTCCAGAGCAGCAGCTCAGCTCGTCAGTGCGTCAGTGCCGTACCCAAGGTTATCTCAAAGCCGAGCGCAGCGAGAAACCTTGACCCCTTCTAATGCCAGTGTTGCTGTGCTGTGTCTGCTTGTGAATCTTCAGCATGCAGTTAGAGCCCAAACGCTGCTTAATATGCAGGTCTTGATCAGTTTAATACAACCTGGCTGCATCCAGAGGGAGGTTCAGACAGGGGAGGGGAGGATTCTGCCATAAAAATGGGAGCTGCTTGCAAAAATATAGACCCAAATCCCATGTGGACTTACAATTCCAACAACTGGTTCATAAACAAGACTTGACCTGAACGATGGGTCAGGATCAGAGATAAACTTTCTGAAGCTGGAGATATGTGGCTGGTTTACCTCCATCTGCTTTGGTCCTTCATTTCTAGCCTTTTCAGCATTCCCAGATGTAGCAGAGAGCAGAAATGCTGCTTGCATCTGGGATGCTCTTTGTATCTTCTCTATAACTGGTCTCAAATCAGACTGTGCTGGAAAAATCCTGCGAATCATTGGTCTTGTGAGACTATCACAGCAGATCATTTGTAAAACTGGGCGGTGAGCTTCAGTTCAGCCAAAGATTCAAACATGTCAGCGCTGACTCAGAGCTCAGCCAGACCCGTGGCTTGAAATCTCACCAGACCCAGGTGCCTTTAATAATTCAGAGATATCGTGGTCGCGATGGACTCTGACATAAGCAAGTCAGAAAAGAAGTGCGTGTTTATACAGCAGTATGTTAACTCTGACATGCTCTGACTCAGAAATGCAGGTTGTTAACTGGCTCCAAATAGCCGCTCTGTTTGTGGGCAGCCTGATGTTTCCGATTTGTACAGCATCCAAGTGGCACTGTCAGGGGCTCCCACTCCCACCAGGCAGGTGGGAGCTCCTGCACGGAGGCAGTGCCATGGCCAGGCGACTTTGCATTAACTCTTCATGGTAGAAGACCAGCAGCTGTGGGCCAGGCCTCAGTCGGGAGCAGCTTTCTCCGCCAGAAAGCTCGAGCTCACTCCCTGCACCAGCCGCAGCCGTAGGAGAAGCCTCTGTTTGCTGGGCATGTTTCTAACAACATGATGATTATGAGAAGTTCTTCCTATCCAGGCCCTGCAGCAGCACCTCCGATCAATACATAGCAGACTTTAAACTATGAATCAATACATAGTTGAGGTAACTGCTGAGATCCAGCCTGCGGGGTTTGCTCCATACTGTGAATTTTGCTGTGTTTTTATTTAGCTGAAGGAAGACTGGAGATCGATCCACGCTGTGCTGGATTGATTTTGGGGCTGGCTGCTGAATTCAGAAATGGTATTAAATAGATGCAGCACAGTCAGTCATCGTTTCCACCTAAAGGTAGCTCTCCTTTTGTATTTAACACTCCTTAGCCCTGTCTATCTTCTTCACATATCCCACTTACCATTAAGTACCAGTTTATACCGGACATGACTCCAAAGTGATGTGAGAGTTTTCCAGGTCTTCGCTAACTCACTGCCCAAATATATGGGGCACAAGTGGGTTCCACCATGCTCAAGGTAGGTCAGTCTGGGGGTTCAAGTGACAGCTAAGGCTAATGCCTTCAAAATAGCTTGGTAGACAGTTGTCATCCTTGTCGCTGGGGTGGGAATGGGGCTGACAGTGGTTTGCAAGGTCAGATGTAGAGGATGAGATCACTGGGACCGTGTTCAGCAATGGAATAAGGCTACAAAGCCAGCGGATCGTATTGGTTTTTGTGTCTCTGTATGTATGGAGTAAATGGTGGTGTGCAGTGTTCCCAAGGCATCTGGGCACTGGTGGCAATTCCCTGTGCACCTGAATCCTGGCTGGTTTCTCAGCCACATGGAGGACCTGGCTCAGAGGTCTCTCGACCCCTACACAGCTCCAAGCCAGGCTGAGACCGTTTGGGTGTGCAGGTATGGGAAATGTGGGTTAAGCACATCCTGGCTGAACGGTGACACCTGGATCTGATGGTGACACCTGGAGCTGACATTTCTGAGCTCGTTGAGACCCAGTACCCAGCCTCTTCAGCAGTGCAGGTGAAGGCCCTGGAGGAGCCACGGCTGTCTCCCACCAGAGAGGTCACCTTGCTGAGAAGCCCTTTGTCCGCTCTGCAAAGCTCACAGTTGCATCTTGCAGTGCTCAGCCTTGTGAAAATTTTGGAGAGAAGCTAAAAATTCAAAGTTTGGTGACACCGGGCCTGTCCCCTCCCAGCCAGGGTGGTTTTGGATGAGGCTGTTGCTTATTTAGCAGCCTGCCTCTGGATCCGGGTGCTTACTTTGGGTGGGCTTTTACCCCCACTCTCATGTCTGCTGCTGGGCTGAGCAGAGGCAGAGCAAGTTTGGCTTCGGTATGGGCGGGATGGACCCTGCTGGTGTCTTAATTGTGTTCCCTGTGCTGCAGAGAACGAGAAGTCCAATGAGGAGAAACAGAAGGAAGAGGAGCTGGTACAGCAGATACACAAGCTGGTGGAAACACGGGATTTCCTGGTGGATGACGTGGAGTTTGAGAGGCTCAGGTAGCTGGGTGCAATTTCTTCTTGTACTGAGGGCAGTGCAGTCTCATCTGTGTCATGCCTTGCCAGATGCTCCTGGATGCCTTGCTGCTCCTCTCCTGAGTGGTAACCAATCTCTTTGTCATAGGGAAAGGGAAGAAGACAAGGAAATGGCAGAGTTCCTGCAAAGTAAGCTCTCCAAAAGCTACCTCCAGAAAGCAAGTAGGTGGTTGATGAGTTTTATTCCTTGTGTTGAACCTCCCTGGCCGTTTCTCCCCTTTCCTAAGCACTGTCTCCAAGGTCTTATTGCTCTGCATGGGGCTAGCTTACCTGGAGGCCGTCTGTGCTGGAGGAGGGTGTGGGGAAATGGCCACTGGGGGATGCTGGTGCTTGAGATCACATTGTGGAAACATCCCGAATTGGTACAGATGTTATGCTTCCGTTTCCCTCCTGGCATTCCCCAGCCACTGCCTCCTGGGAGAACGGGGATGGGTAGGTGTCCTCTTATAGCTGATGTACTTCAGTTGACCCTTTCCAACCAGCTCCTCACATTTCATCACACCATTACCCAAGGTCACAACTTGTGGTGTCCATCCAGTCCTCCTCTCTTCATGGCCTTTGACGGCAAGCCACCCTCTCCCCTGTGCCTCCGTCATTGCTGGAGGAACACCTCTGCAGTGCAGTGGGAGGAATTTCCAGCCCATGGTCCCTGTGCCTGTGTCCTGCCTGTGGACACCCACAAAGCACACGTGGCGATGTGCCTCCTGGGTGCAGGAGCTCGTGCCCAGGTGGGGATCTCAGGAGGGTCAGCATCTTAGCCCTGAAAGGAGCTCTAAGAAGCAGCAATGGGCATGTGCCCTTATCACCTGGCAGACACCGATTCCTCTTTCCATAGCTCCTGTCAAAGAGAAGAAAATGACTTCCAGGGGACAGCAAACCTCCGCACCGTACATGACCAAAACGGGCCTCACCCTGCTCAAGGAGTGCTGTGGCTTCACCTGCTCCATCATGTAGGCCAGCCCCCAGCCCCTCTGCACAGGACATGACCACGGTAGCGTACACCTCCCGGGAAGCTGGGCTGGGCAAGGGGGGCTTCGTGGTGTGCTGCAACGGCCAAGTGCCTGTGTGGGCTGGGTGAGCATCAGCATCTGGGACACACACACGGCGAGGGACCGCCAGGCTGCAGCCCTTCTCTGGAGGGGATGCCGTCAGGGAAAAGTGCTGGAGCCCCACCGAGCCTGGAGAGGGGGGCTGGAAGGGAAGTGGCAGTGGTAGTGGCTGGGAGGAGGACAAGGAGATGGAGGGAGCTGGGTGGAGGGGGAAGAGAGGTGGAGGGCAGGGAGGAGAGGGGCCAGGCACACTGCAGGTGGTGTACCCCGACACCACTGCATCTCCCTGTAAGCGCATACAGGAGGGAGCTGTCGGCCAAGTGTCCTTGTCATTCAAGTGCACCTGGTGCTCACACCCAAGAGTTAGTCTCTTTGGCATTAGGTGGTCTATGAAGCAGGGTTGCTGCTCTAGGGAGGCACCAAGCAGATCCATGGCTGCAACCCATAGTTTCCTATCTCCTGTCTTTCCTCCCCAGGTCTCCAGCCAGAGTCCACAACCTGCTCTCCTCCGAGAGGTTCAACTTCCCGTCATTGTTCATGCTTCCCACTGCAGCACCACCACCGAAGAGACTTCCCAAGCAGGCTGGTGCAGGCTTGAATGGTGGCAAGTATCCTTGGTGCCATGCCAGCAGTCGTCTCCTCTTTGACATCAGCAAACACCAAATTCCACCCGAGCTCAGCTTGGAAGAGGTATGTGCAGCAGCGGCAAGCAAGCCCAGCACAAAGAGGACTGGTGCAGTCCTTTACCTGGACAGAGCAATAAAAAAAGCACTGGGAGCTGATGTTTGGAGGACATTGTGCTCCACCATCCAAGACATGCTGTGGCCACAGCTGATGTCTCATCCCTAGCCTTGTACCACCTTGTGAGTCTCTACGGGATGATTCCTGAGGGCTCTTGGTGGGGAATGTCTCCGGTCTGGGTTTTATTGTGTTTGCATCGGTTTTATTGCAAGGTGCTGTATGGCTCTGGGTGGAGCTGAGCAAAGCGTGAAGGGCAGTCCCCAGAGCCAGCTGGATGAAGGGCTAATTCTTGTGAAGTTGTCACCTGAGCACAGACCTGGTGTGTTGAAACGTGGGGCAGGTGCATCGCTTTCCCCACCACACTGTTCCTGGATTCGGTTTTCAGCTCCAAGAAAGAGGAGGAAATTAAAGCAAAAGAGAAAAGGAGAAACATTCAGAAGAACAGGGCAACATGCAGAGGGAAATGAAAACCAAACGGGAGACTGGGGAAATGTCAGGGAAAGGTGGAGATAGCAGGTGAGAAACACTCTTACTGCCAAGAGGGCATTCAGTCCTGCACTCCCGTGCCCCAGCCAGCGCCTCTGCGCTTGGCACCATGAGCTGGATGTAAAGTTCTGTGCAAAAGACTCATGGCACCCCGAGGTCACCCAGTCTCAGTTTCTGTTGTCCTTTCTGGGTATCCACCTGTGCTGAGGTGGCACAGCCAGATCTGCTAAGCCCCCTTTCACCCCCTGCCCTGTCTGCCCTACTGCCCAGTAGGCTGCTGTGGCTTCACTGGGTGGCCTGGGGTGGCTTCCCATCTGTATGGCTGCCCTCTGGCCAAAATGCTGATTCCTCCAACTCAGTTCTGCTGCAGCTTGCTGTAGGGTCTGGAGATGGTGTTCCTGCCTGGGTCACTGTCTGACATGCCCGTGCCAGCAAGATGGTCACAACTCATTTGCCTCTTTCCATGGCCCCTAATACCATATTCATCCTTATAAAACACAATGCAGCGGGATCCTTCCTAGTGCAATGCCATAAGCAGGTCCAAATTCCTCCTGCATTTCTTTATCATCACTGCCAGAAAACTCGTTGTGTGGGAACCTGTTCTTTAAGTGACGCTTTGGTTCGTGTCACCCGAGTTGACTTCAGTGGCCTCAGTCTAAAGCCTGCTTAGTTTGTGCTGCTGATTGTTAATGTCCTACAGCCTCCTACAGCCACCCCCTGCCAGCTCCTCGTGCTCTCCTTGCTTGGGGGAGGCTTCAGTGTGGGCTGGAGGGAGCACCCTGGAGATCACAGGGGCCAACTAGGTCACGGAGAGCTCCGCTCTGCTTTGCCAGCCCTGTGTAACGGAGTGAGGTGCAGTACACAGCTGGGACTGTTGGCCAAGCAAGGGTGACAGACCTTGGCAGCATCCATCCTGGAGCTAATGGGGCTCCCTGCTCTTCCAGAAACTGTCCAGTGGCTGCTTTGCTCGGTCATTCTGCAGTCACACGTGTGGTACAATATGGGTGTTTGCTTTGCTCCACACTGACCAAAGGCTCAAGACCTAGAAGCCCCTCCTTGCTGTCCTTGCCTTCCAGGGTCTTCTGGGGAAGGATGAGCAACTAAGCCAGGTCGGTTGGTTGGACTGAGAGGGAGCCAAAGGCAGGGGAGAGCCCTCGATCCAGGACTCGGGCCCCTAATTCATCCCTCCCTCCACCCCGCAAGGCCCCAAGACCCAGACTCCAGCTGCTGAGCAGTGCTTGGGCTGGCAGGGAGGATGGCGGGGGGGAGATGGGCAAGGTCCTGGCCCATTTTGTTCTGTGTTTACTGGCTGTGTTTGTGTGGCTGGTCATGGAGAAGGAGACAGGCTGCTGTCCTGGCCATATGATACTCTTTGGTCTGTATTTTCACTGATGGCAGAGGTGCGCAGCACACGGGAGCGACACTGTTTCATGTGCATTGATTTCATCCCAAACAAATAAATGTCTGTTGGAAGCTTGGGTTGTAGATATTTTCCCCACCTGGGACCTTTGTGGAGAGAGGTCTCAGGCTGTGTCATAGGAGGGTGGTTGAAGCGGAACAGAAACAAGATCCTAAAAAGTCAGGCTGGGCTGACTAGTGTGGGAATCACGGATGCAGCAGCGAGCTCTCTGCTCCCGCTTGCATACCGTGGGGCTGCGTCCTGCCGGTGAGGACATCCCTCTGCCTGCCCTTCTGTCACCTTAGCTCCTTCCCTTGAGGAGCTGCCCCTCTCTGACAGTTTTTATCCCTGCTCTACAGAATGAATAGAATCATTAAACTATAGGCACGTGGTGGCTGTGTAAAGCTGCAACAGCTTTTACTTCTCCTTGCCAGCTGAAATGCAAACTGCCACTCACCTCCCACTGCTCTGGGGAACTATTTAGAAGAACACGGGGCATATCGTGGCCCACACTGCATTTACATGTCAAGGTTTCAGCAAGAAATGAGCTCTTCTGCCACATATAGCAGCTGAGAAGCAATTACTACCCTTGCCTCTGCAGCGGAGGCTTTCGCTATTGTGCTTTCTTCTGTACTGGCGTCACACTGGGGACACTGCATAGGGTCATTTTCTGCTCATGGACGGTAACTCATTAAGCTTCGATGGCCCAACATGGGTCTGAGCTCTGAGGCTTGAGGGAAATTGGATTTCCTGGTCGAGTTCTTGCTGAGACCTGACCTAAGGTACTGTGTTTCTAATTGAGTTTATCCCTAGGAACTCAAGCTTGCAGAGATAACAGCGAAGACACGGAGGGAGCATCCTCTGTTCAGACTCTGCAGCGAGTGTTCCGGCCACGAACTCATCCTTTCTCCTTTCCAAGCAGGCAGCCACCACCAGCTCTGCGGTGCATCCTTTTTCCTTGTCACTCGTGAAAGCACAGGTTTGGGGAAAGGGAAGGGGTTAATCTGTGCCTTCCTCACTCTTGAAGGAAGGAGTCAGGTGCCTGAGTGACTCCCAGGGACTATGAACCTGGACCGGCTGGACTCAGGCTTGTCTGGAGGACGCGTTAGCTGAGTGCACTGGCACAGGACAGAAGTAACTACTGGAAAGAAGGGAGCAAGAGCATGTGTCGATGGTCTCTTGCCTCAAAATCTGTGAGCTCATGTCATTGGGTCCTTGGCCCATTCAAAGCTCTTCCCCAAAAGACTCTGAGCCTAGGCTGAACTCCACAGTGTGTCCCCAGAGCCACTGTTAGTCCTCGTGTTGTATTCCTCACGCTGGGTAGCTGAATGCTCGGAGTAACAGCTCTGACCGTTTCATCCTTCACCTACACCCATTCTCTCACCTTCCCTAGCAGCTTGAGCAGGAAGGTGAGTTTTAGTACAGAGCATGTGGCTGCGCAGAGAAATCCACATCCACAGATGTGCTGGCTGTGGCGGTGGAAAATTTCTGAAGCTCTCCTGAGGCAGAGTCCCCCCACCCCGTTGTGACATCCCTCTGAAATATCTTAGAGCTTAGGCTGAGTGGGACATCCAAACGTGAACACCAGTACTAATCCCTGTTTGAGACTATGTCCCTGTCCCAGCATGCTCTCCCCATGCTTTGCTGGGACACCATCTCCAGGCAGCATCCCATCTGCCAGGGAAGGCACACCGATGGTGTCTGGCAGGGGTGGTGGTGGGGGAGTGCTCTGGTATTTCCAATCATCCCAGGAAATTAAGACACCTTAAAATATTTGGTTATTTTTAATAGTTTAAAAGACGTCAGCAACAGCGCAGGACAGAGGAGCTGGAAAGGTATGAGACTTCACAGGTATAACCTATGGTGGAGTCTATGGTATCTGTAGGGCCCTCTGTCCTCCTTTTTCCCTTCCCACCCTGCTGAGCCTTTGCTGGCAGAGCAGGTCATATTGGTCCCTCACAGCTCCGTAGGTATAGCTTCACCCGTGGTTCTACACTTTCTTCTGTTTTACCTCCATTGAGATGTCTCTGAGGTCTTGGATAAGCTGCTGAATCTCGGGTGGGGAAGAGAGATGGCAGAGCTCAGGGCAGGGATGGGAACCAGAGGCAGAGGGGAGCTTGGTGGCACTTTTGGAGAGCAAAAATCCCCAACCAAACTGAGTAGGAGGATGAGGCATTTGCCTTGCTGGATCTGCACCACCAGAATGGGCTTTTGTGCTGTTCAGGGCAAGGGTGAATGAAACCAAACCTTGGCCACAGGTTGATCTGTGTCCCCTGCCCCAGCCTGCCTGGCTCCCACTCCTCCTGCCCCCACAGGGACCCACACCCTGCCCCACCTCCTGGGACCAGACAGGTTTGCCTGGTGTCCTCTGCCCCCTCCCCGTGCCCAAGAGAGAGCCCAGGTGAAAAGGAAGGTGGCTGCTGGGCACACTAATTTCACTGGGCTCTCCCCTCCCCTTGGGCAGCTAAGAGTCATTACTGCTCCACTTCTGGCCGGGGAGAAGAGTCTGGCTTGGCTCTACCATGGTCAGCTGTCTGTGGCTGTCATCTGCTGGCACGTTCAGGTTCAGATTCAGCTGCGTGTTGGCAAGCTGGAAGAGGCTGTGGATGCCCACCTTGATGTGCCTCAGCCTCAGGGCTTCCTTGACAATAATGCTCTGGAGGTCAGCCCAGAAAGCCTCCTGAGAAGAGACAAGACATGCAGCATGGTGACATGCCCCAGCAAAGATGCTGCTTCAGCGCTGGAAGCCCTGGCTTGGAGACCCCAACTTCCACTTCATTTATTTTGCTAGGAAGAACCTGTCCTTGCCCAGGGTTGTGCTGTAAGTGGTTCAGCTCCGTGTGGTGGGAGCAGATCCAGGAACCACCACAGCTCTTCCTTGCCCCAGGAACCTGCCCATCTCTCTGCCAGCTCCTGCAGCCCTCCCTTTGGCGGGTCTGCCCTGCAGACACCATTTGCACTCCCCACGGTAGGGCTAGCTGATACCCTGGGAGCAGCAGATCCCACTGCCACCCTCCCAGACCAGCTTCACCTGATGGGACCCAACTCCTGGAGTCTGGAGTGTCCAGTAAAGGGATTTGGCAAGGCCCCCTCAGAGCAACGCAAAAGGAGCAGAGGCCAGCAGAGCAGAGGGCAGTTCTGCACACTGAGCACTGGCTACACACTGACATGCCTCGTTGCAGCCCAGTTTATCACCAGTCTGGTCATTTTTGGACCAGTAAGGAGGGAAGAGAAGGGGTGAGCCCCTGGTGGGCAGATGCTGTGCGAAGAATGAAAACCAATAATAAAAACCAGCAAAACCAACTCTGCTCTGAGGCCGGAGCCATGAACAGTGGTGACCATGAGACTTGCCCCACTGAAGCCCAATTGCAGGGATGGTGCATGGAAACGAGTACGGCCAGGTTAGACAAACCCAATGGGCACGTGGCAGAGTACGCTTGGGGTTTGTGCCGAGGCAGACCAAAAAGCCTGGATAGCTGATCCCTTTTGGCTAGGAGTTCATGCAAGAACTGAAAGATCATAATGGCTTTGCAAGGACCTTGTTTTAACCCCTGATGTAACCTGTTCCAGACCTGGTCTGTCACTCTTCATTCTACAACCCCTTGGAGGGATGCAGTTAAGCATCTCCTCCAGTCACAAAGGCTGCTACTGGGACTTGCCATGACCCCATGGCTTAGGGATGAGCCATCAGCTAGTCTTTACAGAGCCAGGCCTTGAAGATCTTCCCCTGCCCATCCCACATTTTCTCACCCAGGAGAGGACGTCCTTTTGAACCTGGTCAAGATATAGCTGGAGCTGCACCAGTTCGTTTTCGTACTGCAGGATCTCAGCTTCCTTCTCTGCTGTATAGTGGTCCAGGAACTCCTTGGCTTGTTTAGACATTTCCTTACACCTCTGTTGTGACTGCAGCAGGTCCTTGTGCTTCATCACCAGCGCCCTGTAGCGCCAAATGACTTCCTGGATCTCCTCAAACTGCAGAACAGGACTCCTGGTGTTAGTAATCCCGCTCCCCTCATCATGATGGCAAGTCTCCTGTTGTTTGGCACCCTGCCCTGCCCTGCCACAACACCTCCCCCAGCTGAAAGATCTTCCCTTCCTGACAAGATTATGGCCCCAGGTGGTTTGTGAGCATTGCCACATTCTCTGGATGATGGCATCCCACCATGCCATTCCCAGAGCTGTCACTGCCATAAGCAAGGGAGATGCTGCACCCCTTCCCCAGGTGGGCTGCGCTCTGCTAAAACACAAAGCACGACTGCAACTGCCAGTGCTAGCACCTAGGCATGGGCGGGGAGCAGCTGGGCCTGCAGGAATATAAGCAATGCATGGAGTGATGCCCGGGCATCCCTGAGAGGGAGCACAGTGTTTTTGACAAATGCCTGGGCTCCCATTCCCGGGCAGCTTTTCAATTCTCCCCAACCATCAATGTGACATGAAATAGTGACACAAAGGGGTGCCCATTCCCCTCAGCCCTGTGCTTTTCCCCCTTCTAACAGGTTTTATTTGTTTTCTTAAGCTTTTACCTCCTTTTCTGGTTCTTCTCCCCTTACTCTGGTCCCCTTGGCTCACCTTGGTTGCAGGGAACCTCTTCCCATCCCATCTGAGGTCTCTAGTTTTGACCAAGTGTTATGATTTCCCTGGACTTGCCTTATCTCCTCTAGGTTTAACACCCACATAAGGCTCTCCTCAAGGCCATGATCTGTGTCTCTCACGTCCAAACCCACCTGTGAGACCTTCACCACATCCTCCAGGTATTTGGTGAAGATGGAGTACTTTTGCACTTTGTTGCAGAGTTTCTGGTACTTATTTTTCAGGATTTCCAGTTGCCTCTTGGCTTCCAAAAGCTCACTCTCCTTTTGAATCTTCATCTCTCTCTCCTCGATGGCTTTCTGCAGGGCCTGGATTCGCTTCTTATCATTTTCCTGGTGATGTTTCCCCCACCAACACACACACACACAGAGGGAAAGGAAGCCAAGGGAAGATGGAGCTGGGTCACACAACAGCACTGGGAGGAGATACCCTCACAGAGGAGAGGCCAGTGCTGGAGCACCCTTGGGAGCATTTTCCCTCCCTGTTTAGCAGGGCCATCCCTCTTGCCTTGGCCCTTCGGTCTTGGAGACAAGCACCTGGGACTGCACTCTGATTTTCAGACCTACTGGTATCTGCCCCTGGAAAACACCCAGGTGTCAACAGTGGGGACAGGCTGAGACCCTTCTTGGGGGATGTTTGGGATCCTCAGGAGATTGCACTGGTACAGGACAAGCTCCTTGTACCCAAGTCCTACCAGGGCTTTCCACATCTGTGGTGCAAATCCCCGTCCCTACCAATCCCATTCCTTGCACCTCCAGGCTCAAGGGAGGCTTGGCCAGACGTGGGGTCCCAAGGGGAGGGGAGAAGGTGCTGGTGTGGTTCAGAGTCATGTCAAGTGAGCTGATCAGGGACAGGTGTACCTTGAGAAACTTCTTAAATTTATTCTTGTAGTTATTCAGCTGAGCCTCCTTCATGTGGAGGTCCCTCCACTGGCAGGCTATGGCTTTCATCCTCTCCTTGAAGGCCTAGAAGCACCAGGGCAAGCGTGACACGGCTGCCCTCACCTAGAGCCAGCCACCCTCCCACTGCTGCCCTCCAAAAACCCACCAGCCCTCCCGACCATGCCCCAGCACCCTCCCACCTGTCTCACCTCTTTCTTCACCTCCAGAGCATTTTGCATCAGTCTAGCTTCTCTCCTCTTCTTCTGGAGATAAACAAACAGGGACACGGCATCCTCTGATGACAGTCCCTGTGTCCTGCCACACAAGTTCTCAAGGTTGCACACTGGATCCAGTACCTTGGCGAGGTGTTGAATTGCTCTGCTCTGTCACTCCACTGGGAATCACGTCCCGGGTGAGGCAATAGGGCAGAGCAACCCAGCACCGCCTCAGATACCATCTGGCAGCATGGCATGGCCCCCTTCCCCAGCAGGGATCCCAGTGGCAGAGAAAGGGGGTGTTACAGGCAGGAACAGCGCCAAGAGGAGACAGAAGCAGTAGAGATAAGGGATGGGAGTTTGCTGTGGTGTGGAAAGGAGGAGGCAGGAGACAAGGATGAAGGGGATGGAGGCAGGTGGAGGAGGCCCCTCACCTGAGCATGGGCAGGAGGCTCTGCTTGTCCTGCATGCAGAAATAGTCCAACAGTTCCTTTTCGTCCACGGTGGCCATTCCTCCAGCCACCAGCAGGGCCGAGAGCCCAGGTCCTCCCGGCACTGCTCCCAAGTCAGCCCAGGAGCTACCCTGGAAGCCTGAGGGCTCGGCGGTGCGGGGGGAGGCAGCTGGGCAGGGGGTGAACCCTGGGTGCCTCTGGCCTCTGCTCTCCCTGGGCCTCCCTTGCCCCAGCCGTGCCTACGGAACGGTTGCCAGGGGCAGCTGGAAGATGCTCAGGTGGTTACTTGGCAACCGAAGCAGGGCAACGCCCCCGTGCCAGCAAGGGCTACTGACCACTGCGTCCAGGACCGGGACTCTTCAGCGCTAAAGGAAAGCTGAACAAATGCAGGTTTCTTTCCCTTCCTCTCATGTCCTCTGGTTCTTCCTCTGCTAAAAACCAGCCCCCATGTTCTGCGACCTCTGCTCTCTTGGGCAGGAATTTCAGCACCGCTGACACCCACATCCCACTGTCTCAGAGCTCAGGGCAGGAGCTTGCTCCTTCTCTCCCAAAACACCAGGTAGAAAGACAGTTACACTGAGGCACATCCTCAGGGATGCTTGATCACTGTTCTGCTCACAGTTCCCTCTCCGTGTGGGACTGAGGTCTACTGTTTGCTAAAAAAAAAAAAACCAACAAAAAAACCTGAATTTTTAAAATTTGTTTTACTTTTTCCTCCCAGAACAAGGCACTAGAGCCAGGTCCATTGCTCAAAATAAAGGGGTGGTATTCAGGGGCCAGGTGAGGGAAGACCTACAGATGATGCTGACCTTGGAGTCTGCTCCTTCCACAAGAGATTTCACCCTCTGATGTTTGCTTCTGTCCTTCCCCACTTAACACACAGGAGCATTTCTGTGAGCTACTGAAGCTGAAACACCCCTGGCTTGGTGGAAAAGGGGATGACTCTCTGGGGGGAAAACCTTCGTGTCTGTTACCAGCCCTGACTTGCATCAGGGAAGTTGTTCTCAGGCAGACATCACCCCTTGCTCATTGTAAACTGGTAGGAACTGGGGAATGTCTGCCAGATCCGCCTGGCACTTTAAACAGCAGGAAGATGCATGGCCCAGGAAGGGACCAATTATTACACAAGATGCTTCATTTAGAGACAAATGACCCAAGGCAAAGCAGCAGATATGCTTTTATTACTGAAGCTCAAATTGGTCCCATCAGTGACAGGTGACTTGCCCTCTGCCCATCCCAAGGTCATCATGGGGCTGCTCGATCCCAACATGTCAGGCAGATTAAACCTGGTCTTACAGAACAGGTTCTGGACTTTGGCAGGGACAAGTCTTGCCTGGGAGGGGGCTTGTGCCTGCCCGCGAGGGGAGGGAGCTCAGCCCTTCCTCCAGCAGGCAGGGACCCTCTCCTGCCCACCCTTGCATCCCCTGGGCTGGAGGAGCTGCTGGTCCCCAGCAGAGCACAGGAACCCCCTGGGTGAGCAACCAAGAAGGTCTCAGCACATTTGAATTTCAAGTACTTACTGCAGAGCCAGGGACAGAGTCTGTCTGGGAAGCCACAGTGACCTGCTCTTCCACACCAGCAGAGCTGCAGATCCACACATGTCCTTGTCCTCCAGTGGCTGAAGTGTGCTCTGTGAAATTAAAAAGACCCTGCAACTTCGAGGGCAGTCTGAGGCAGGTGTTGGGCATCAGGATCAGCACTTCAAGCAATTAAAGTTCATTACCATAATGAATAAGTGGAGACAGACGCTTCCAAGGGGAAGCACTGGCTGACTTCCCAGTCTGACTGAGAATTCCCCATTATATGACATTTTGTCACACAAATGACAGACGGGCTCTAGGGAGCAAATGATTTCATCTGTCACCTTCCTGCTGGTTAGGCACGTGTAGCACTGAGGGGCTGCCCTGTCCCTTCGGCTTCACAGTATTTCGTTGTTCCTGGGGAGGTGCTGCCCTTCTGCAGATGGAAAGTGGAGGCCACCATAAAGTCCCTGGGGTTTTACCTTCCCCCATAGGCAGCTCTGGGATTCTTCCTTTCCATGCTGGAAAAGGAGCAGAGCTGCTGCTGCCTGCAGGCTTTTGAATGAAGAGGTCACCACCGGGTTTTATTCTTCCTGATGGGCAGAAGCTGCAGCTGAGTCCAGAGAGGCCTATTCCGATGGTAGAGGGACAGAGGGAGAATGCTGAGATGGCTGGAGAGGGGAAGACATGGGTGACCAAGTGGGTCTGAAAATACACCTTGTGTGTATTTTGTGTGTATTTTCCCCGAAGGTGGAAAGGCTGCTGGCTGGCCTGGCACAAGAAGACATGAATTTTAAGTACACAGGGACCTGTTGTGCAGCACCACGGTGCTCTGTGCATCTGCACTGATGCCCTCGTCTGCTTTGCAGCATCCCCATCCCTGTAGGACGGGCGAGCCCAGCCCATGCATCACCCAAAGCCACGTACCCTCCTGGCTCTTTCCTGCTGCCAAACCCAGACCCCAGGAGCAGACCTGCTTCCTGCAGTGCTGGAGCATCCTGGCTGGTGTCCACTGGGTGGGAAACCCTGGGCTGGAGTCAGTCCTCTGCCCACCTGGAGGGAAGCTGAGCAGGATGAGATCACACCCTGCAGTTCACAGCTGTGGTGAAAGTGCTGGCAGACAGCTTTTGGGGTTTTTTGGTGGGGTTTTTTTGGTTTTTTTTTATGTTCCTAATCACCATTTGCTGCTTTTAGCCTCACACTGAGGTTTTATCTTCAACAAATGCTTTCTTCCTGAATACACTATGCATTAAAAAAGTTTCTTCCTATTATGCTCTCCATAGTAACTGCATCAGCTTGCTATGAATAAATTACCTCTGACTTGACATCCTTTATTACAATATAGAAAATGCCATTTCTGAGTCATAGCTACCCGGGAGAAACCTTTTCTCTTCATCCCTTAGGTACATCCCCCACCTTTTGAGTTGAAGGAAACGGCATTATTAATTTTTTTTTCTTTTTTAAATCTCCTCTGTTCTTGAAGCCGCTGGCATGATTTTGAATGGCCAAATCTCTTCCCAGCATCTTTCCCCAGTTCTCAGGTCCCCAAGGGACAAGTTGAGCTGCTGCCTAGGCAGAGCACGAGGCTGTGCTGGGTGGGCGCAGACAGCGCGGGGCTGCTCAAGCACGGGAGCTGCATGGAGTGCTCAGGGCTTTTTGGAGTTGGGGAGCAGTTCCCATGTGGAGCCGAGGGAAGGTCCTTGCCCTGCTCCAGGAGTCTCTCCAGCCTGAGATACCTCCCAGCTTGCCAAAGTACTTAAATTTTCTCTGGGACGGTGTGGCCACATCTCAGGAGAGGAAGCACTGATTAAATGTATACAGCCCTGCTCCTGCCCCCTTTTCTTGCCCTGGGATAACTCCAGGCAGCCTTCCTGGTGGTGGGCAAGGGTTCGGCCCTTCCACACAGCACACCCTTCCTCTGCTCTGCTCCCATCCCGGCCTGCCCCTTCGGCGTGCATGCAGTTGGTGCTGATGGCAATGCAGGATAAATGTGCGAGGTGTGAGGGGATGGGGTGGGGGAGCCTGAGTCACTGCTCGGTGCCTCTCTCCCACCCCCCCCTGCTCTCCCCTGCCACCTTCCCTCTGAGTCATCCAGCACAGCAAGATTTCGGCTTAACCCCCAGCAAGCCAAGGCTGTGGAAGATGCCCATCTCCTCTGAGAACCTCAGTGCCTCTTGGCCAGGCTGGGCTCCAGGCTGGGCTCCGCTCTGTGGAGCAGATGTTCTCCCTCTCCCGGGGTTCCCTGATGTGGATTTGTCCCAGCACCTGTACTACACCCCAGCCCAAAGGGCACCTCTGTGTGCACCTCCCACGCTGTGGCTTCGGGGAGGAGGCTCAGGCTGGGGAGCTGATGCAAGAAGCAGCAGGAGAAGGAGCTAAGAAGTGGTTTCCAATCACCAGACCCTCCACCTATTTGCAAAGTAGCACACCCTTAATTCACTTACTCGTTTCCAGGCATCTGAGAGACAGCACGGGCTAATGGGAAAGCAGGGGGCAGCTCTGCTCTGCCACCAGGCAGCCACCAAAGTCCCTGCCTGCCTCTGTCTCTGCCATTCGGGTCAGGGTGAAGCTTTTTGCCATGTGGCCTCAGCTTCCAGCATTAGCCCTGGCCCTGACCCTGGGGCTCCTGCAGGGCAGTCACTGCCTATGGCTCTCTCCAAGTGCAGGTGACAGGCTGAAGATGACAGTGAGTTGGCAGCACTGACCTTACCGGTGCGGTGGTGTCAGTGCATGACATCTCCCTGTCATGTGAAGGTTTCACTGTCAGTCCCTGTGTGTTTATATAGGGGCTCCTAAAGCCTGACCTCCTGGAGCTGTGGGATTATGTGAGGTGCTTCCATCTCCATTGAACAGAAATTTCCAGTTAAAGAACAACGTCCTGAAAACTTGTAACCCCAAAGGCAGGTGCAGTCAGGGTGCAGTATTTTGTGTTTGACTTTTTGCCTAGTTTTTCTGTTCTGTAAGATCAGACTCACACAAGCTTAGGGGTTAGCCATCCCCAAACGTGACGGTTACACCATCAGTTTTGCAGCGCCTCCTGAAATCCCACTTCACCATCTGGCTTTGAGCAGAGCTGCCTGCTTGTCCCACCTGTGTCGGTAGGAGAGCATTTCTGTGTGCATCAGGCTCTGCTATCAGGGCAGGAACTTACTCAGTCTCCTTCTTGCAGTAATTTACCTCTGTCCTCACGTAGCTGGGTTGCAAAAAGGAAGTAGGCTGGTGAGCCCACTAACGAAATAGGTGGGTAGGCTTTGTTGGAAAGGGTTATTCCACACCTCCTTGGTGCTTCAGCTGTTTGTTCTCATGCTGGTGTGGTTCAGCACGTTTAGAAGGGTGCCTGTGTGCGGCGGCGAAGCAAGGAGATGGTGAGTATTTGCAAACCTCATTTGTTGAGCAAATCTTTATAGCAAGTACAAAAGATCAGAAAGGACAGTTTGCTCTTTCATGCACAGAGTGGTCCATGAATCAAAAAATAAGGATGATGCAGCAGGGATGAGAGGCAAACTATGACTCAGTGTCCAGACATCCCCGTGGCAACAGCAGTCACTGGACCATGTCAAAATGGGCTCATTCGCTCGCTGTGCAATGGGGAGGACGCAATAGCTGGAGGAGGAGGGATGGGTCGGCTTCCAGCCTTCAGATGTTGCTTATTCTCCAGCTGTGAGAGTGGGTCCCCAGGCCCACATGTCTGGACACAAAAGCAAAGCAGCAGCAGACATTTATTTTTCTCAGCAATAGTTTGCTGCTCCTTTTTTTTACAGCCCAAACTGCTCAAAGAAATGCATTCCCACCAGACAATAATGGTGTCACAGGTCTGCCCCAAAGCAAGTGCCACTACCCCTTCCCAAGGGTCTCAGGGCAACAAACTGCCCTTACCCTGTTTCAGTTCAAGTTGGGATCTGGCTTGTGTGTGCAAAGAGCAAATTTAAGGATCATTATCCAGCTTCATGGTAAATGTCTTGAATGGAGAAATCTCCATGGGTCAGGCTTCCTTTGTAGCTGGTAAGAGGGATAAGCACTCCCCGGGCATAACACATCCGATCCCCTGAGGCTGAATGAACTTCTGCAAGCTCCTGCTTCTCTCCAGCTTAGCGTGCTTTCCAGGAGCCAATGGAGGCCTGGTCCATAGTGGGAGCATCCAGGCTATGGGGCTGGGGCCGTGGCACTAGCCCAGGCAGTCAGAGTTCATACATCAATTACAGCAGTGCGGCGTTTGCTGCACACACACCTCTAGGACCTCTCTCCTGGCTGGGTTTTGGCAATAGCTCTGTCATGGCTCTGGGTTTTCATCTGACAGGGACACCCAGGGGTGCCATAAGCCCCAAACCATCTGAGTTCATCTTGTGTGGTACAAATGATCTCAAACCCAGATGCATCAAACGAAAGATGGTTTCCCAGGGAAGTTCTGACAAGCACACCCAGCCTTGTGGCACTATCAGGAGGGCACTGGGGGCATCAAGGTGAAAAGAAAGTGCCTCCTTTTTTGTCTTAGATAATTTTTTTTTTTGGTGGTGTGAGGCAAGTCCTGTGATGTGGCACTAGTCTGAAGCTGTTCTCATACTGCCCAGCCTGGGGATAGAGATGGTGACCTGATCCCCAAGGTGTGTCTGGGCAGAGTTGCAGCTCCAGAGAGAAAGAGACCTGTCATAAATAAATCCCCACAGCTCCAGCACTCAGCTGGTTTCCAGCACAGTGGAGGTTTCTGGAGATAATGAGCTTCCTGCACTCACATCAGCTGAAGCTGTCTCATCTGCCACGGCTGCTGGAAAGGTCTTGTCCTTCCTTTCTTCCCCATCAAATGTCTGATTTCAGCTCCACAGGCGCTCAAATGCACAGCAGGATAATTGCAAAGCTGGAGGTCTTCAGATTTCTTGGGCTGGATCCAGCTCTCTGGTAATGAAGAGGACCTCAAAGCCCTTTTCCAAGCATTTAGTCCTGTGTTAGTTCTCAGGTTTTATAACTGTCCTGCCAAACCTGGTGGCACCAGACCCCATATGTGACTCCACTGAGCCCATCAGAGGAGACCGGGCAGAGGTGGCACCATGGTGATGAACACCAGAGAGCCAGCAGAGCTGCTGGGCAGGAGGAGAAACAGGATCCTAGTGTGACCCAGGGACCATAACAGAGGGCTGTCCAGATGCCTTAGGTGTGACCATGGCTGCTGAAGAGGACCAGACCTGAGAAATGTGAAGTCCCTGTGGGGAGGCTCAAATCAGCAAGGCCAAAGAGCATGGATGAAGTCCAAGGCTGCTCACCCACGCTCCTCACCCCAGGCAGTGGCCATCCCAGCCCTCAGCGCTGCAGCAAGGACCAGGCTCAGCAGAGATCAGCTCTGGCCTTTGGCTTGAATCACATCACCTAATCACGGGATATTTGCACAAGCTGAGAGGCTCTGTGGCCACTCCCAGCTGCTGAGGAAGGAACATTTTTGTGTGCAGCTGGGGCTTTTCAGAGTGCTGACAACAGGCATTGTCATCTGCCAGCAACGCCATTTCCATGGTATTGCCTCATCCTTAGTTGCAGCCCAGCATAGGTCTGACTCCATCCCACCATGCAGGATATGACCCCAGGGAAAAGCTGATGCCAAGAGATGGGAGCTGCTCCCAGGCTGGGATCACCTCTGCAAAGGGGATGCTCAGGTGTTTGTTACCTTCTGGGAGACCAGGTTTTTCACCACGGAGCCCTGCAAGAGCACAGGAACCTTCTCAAGTCCTTTCCTACTGCTCCATAGTGCTGCACCAGATCCCTCCTCACTCCCAGACACGAACAAATCCTGCTGAAATCAGTGCTAGGTGAACAACAGGAAGATTCCAGGATCTGCCCACATCCAGATTTGCCCCGTTTTGCTTTTGGGCACTGCAGACCCCTCTTTAGTTTGTGACCCGCTGCCAGCATCCCCCTATACACACACACACAGCCTGGACCTGCTCTGGCTGCGCTGCTGTCCCCACGCTGTGTTGATCCAGCTGATGTCTCCTCCAGACCTGCATTTCATACCCTGAGTGCTTGCAACTCTGTAAAACCCAAATCCGCTATTGTTACTCGTGCATTACAGCCACACCACCTTGATCAGGAGGGAAAATGCAGCCCAGAAATCCAGGAGAGATCCCCAACAACCTCCCTTGGACCACTCCTGCAGCCTGACAGTCATAGGGGGGGGTGAGCTGGATTTTGATGAATGTGTTAAGCTGACATAATCCATCCGTGCCTCCTGGAGACACAGCCTGTCCCTCAACCCCAGCTGCTCATTCCCAGCCCTTCACACCCCCTGTGCCTGGCACAAGTGTTTGAGTAGCCCTGCCTTGGCTTAGTTCAGGGAACCAACTGCCTGGAAAACCTGGCCAACCTCAAAGACCCATTCAAGAGCCCACGGAGCACTTGTGTGGATGCAAACTTGTGCCCAGGAAAGGGAGGCTGTGGGAGAAGTGGGGCAATGAGTGGGGAAGGGGAGGACACGGCTTGTCTTCTGGTGCCAATGCTTTCCACTGATCCCCCCAGTCTGAACAAGATCTCCCCTGAGCAGGGCTGATCTTGGAGCTGTGGTCCCCTTTGGTGATGCAGGGCAGCCCGAAGTGCTGACACACCTCATAGCATCACTTCTTCCTTTCTGTCAGGCCATCTGTCATGTAAAAAGAGGACATGAGGCTTACTTGGTGTGAATTGATCGTATTAGTGTTTATAAACCATTGAATAATTCACCCTGATTTGGTCTGATCACAATGTGATGATGGGTTGATAAGCCCTCCCCTTTTTCTGGCTGGGTTTGTTCCTCTCTGCCACATCTTCCCGTTCTCTCCAGCATCCCCATGAACTCTCCCAGACCCCTAACTCTGAACACATCCTATGCATTTACATGCTCCTTTATCCCACCTCTCCTGTTCTGGCCTGTTTTCTCACCTCCCCTTTCATTAACTATCTGGTCATGTCCAGATTTTTATAAGATTAAAGTTAAAAAAAGAAACCACCAAAAACTCCTCTGCATTCCCCTCTATTTATTCTTCTTTTCCGCTGAGCTGTGAGCTGCAGCTTATCTTCATCTTCCTCCCTGCAGATGCTCTTTGTTCTGCCTGTGGTGCCCCTGCACGCAGCAGCCTCTGCTTTCCCATCAACATCCCACTCGCTTGAGTTATCCCTCCAGGTTCAGCCTTGCTCATGCGCTCTTCTCTTCGATGTTCTGGTGCTCGAGGGCTTGTGCACCTCCCCTCCCAGCAGGTCCTGTGTTTCTCCGTGCTGCAAACATTTCCCGTGGAGCTAAGATAGGGTCCTGCTCGGGAGCTGCCAGCTTTCCTGCCCTCCCTGCCCTCAAAGTTCCCTGCCAGCAGGGTCCTGTGGGCCGGTGCCTGCTTTTTTCATTGACGTTCATATCCCATGGATTTTGTCCTTGTGTTTTGAATCCTCATGTTCCAGCTGCATTACCCGTGCAACGTACATTTGTACCTTTTCCCTGAGCAGCCCTTACTTGAAGCTGAAAATGAGTGAAGAGCTCTGATTTAAATGTGGCATCTCTTTGTTTTCCACCAAAATAAGCCTCATCCACTCCCGCTCTCCGCAGGGTGCAGGCAGGGCTGGCACAGCGGGCAGGGGAAAGCCGTGTGCCTCCAGCTTTTCGCAACACATCCAGAAAAATGAGGAGGTGATGCCATCCCCAGGCTCTGGGAAAAATAGCAGAGGGTTTGAACAGACAGAAGGAGATGGGCAGCTGGGACGCTCGCCCAGGGGTGGTGGGCACCTGGGGGTGAGGAACCAGCACTGGTTTCCATGGCTGTCTTCTCCATCGTACAGCTCTGGGTCTCAGCATCCCCCAGCATCTCACAGATCTCTGCAGAGCTGCTAAGTGCCCCTCAGGAGGACCGGCTGGTGTGCAGGGACATGCAGCTCCTCTTGCACTGGCTGCTCCAGGCTTGTGCCCCCGCCAGCAGACACTGGTGTGTCACTGGAAGTCCCCAAAACCCACCATGGGTCTGTGAGACTGTGCAGAACCTCCGAGGACAGGTCTTGAGTTCAAGCTGCCAGGCTTCAGGCTGAGGTGGGACTCGGAGAACTTTGTCCTGCCCTGAAGATGGAGGGGGAAGATGGGCTGATGTGCTGTGAGCCAGGAGGAACACGTCTGCCCAGGCTGAACCAGAGGATGGGTTCTGCACACAGATCCAGCATCTCAGAGCCCATCAGGGAAGAATGTGTCCCAGATTAGACAATGTGTATGTTTTTAACTGGTGTGAACAGGTTTCTGAGCCTGATGGATAGAGCTCAGCTGAGGGAGTCACTGGGCATGGGTGTCTCCACCTTTGATGGAGCTGAGGAAACTGTGGGCAGAGCAGGATGCTGCTTTGATGTAGGGTTGCAGCCCACCCCCACCCCCTCCTGTGCCCTTCCTCCCCTTTCTTCCCTTCTGAAGTCCCCAGACCTTGTGATCCCCACCCAAGGACCATGGCAGTGAGGTGATCAGGATGCCCTGGGATTTGGGAAGCCCTCTGGGGTTTGGGATGTCTGGGGCCAACCCTCTAAACAGGGCTGTGCTCCACAGGTGCTGAGGCTCTCCCCTCTCCTGGGGTTTAGGCATCCTTTATCTCAGTCCCCCTTCTCTTGAGTCCTGAACCCACCCTGGCAGGTGATTTGTGCAGTTATTGGCAGGCACAGCTAATAACTCCCACTACAGCATCCCTTCATCGGCTGTTAAAGACCCCACTGGAGCATTTAAAGGGGGAAAGACCTTCAGAGTGAGGGCGGTGTGGGGTTTTCCTGCTGTTTAAAGACACATGGACCAGTTTGGTTTTGGGTTTTTTTTGGTTTTTTTTTTGCAGAGCAAGTATATAGCTGGAAGTCTATTAAGGCAGTTTTATGGGAGCTCACACTGAGCGCTCAGATTAATTAGCTAGCAGTATCGCTAATGATCTCTGCTGTAATGAGTTATGCTGGGAAATACACAGCTCTGAGGGCTTCGGGGACGTTGGGTCTGATGGCAGGGCATGGTCCCTCTAGACAGGCTATCTCTCCTTGCGCAGTCAGAGCTGAGGAAGCCCCAGAAGCACTGTGGATATCTGTTCTGTTGCTGGCTGGCGGACAGCCCCCCCCCTTACTCTCCCTCCTCATGGCCCCAAGCCCTGGGCTCTCTGAAACGAGCAGTTCCTAGGCTCAGGGAGGGGCTGTACGTGCCCAAGCCTGAATGCTGGGGACAGGAGGACAGGGAAGGAGGGATGCTCAGGGAGCGTGCCTGTCCCTGCTGAGCATCCCCCAGGCAGAGACAGAAACTGCAGGAAGTCTTTGGTGACTGCCCTGGTGACTGGCAAACCCCCTGCCCATCATCTTGGGACACTCAATGAGTTTGCATAGCTTGTCTGAGCTCTGTGGTGTGTTTCATTACTCTTCTCAGCTTGATCAGGGGTTGGGGTCCCATGGGGCTAGAGCTGCAAGGATGCAGGGCCTTTGCTGGCAGCTGCCTCTGCTTTTCTGATCCCTACACACATAAATAAACCAGGGGCCATGCTCAAAGCCCCTGGTCAGGGGCTCCCCACGTCTTCTTGGCTCGTTCCCTCCTCAGCAGCTCTCCACTGGGAGGATGGACGTGTCTGTAGATGCAAGCACTTGAAATGCACCCAAACCCAAAACATTTCCCATGTTAGGGAGCCAAAAGAGGCAAAATGGCCAGTGCTGTCCTGGGACCAGCCAGCTCTCAGTGCTAGCCCTGAGACAGACAGAAAAGGCAAGGGTGGAGGAGAAACCCAGCCTGGATGGTGTGCCAGAGGCCATGTGGATGCAGGTAGGCTGGGGGAGACTGGGAGGGGGAACCAGTGCTTGGTCCATGTCCACTGTCCCATCACCCCCAGGTACATCCTCTCCATCACAGACAACCACTTTGTGTAGGAGCTGCTCTGGTCCAAGCTGGCCTGGGGACAGTGGGGTTTGGGGTGTCTGTGACTCCCATCTCATGACAAGCATGGGGTGAGGTGGTATCCCGGCTGCTGCCTGCGCTGAGGAAGGGCAAATAGGTCAGTTTGCAACAGGGGTAGGTGAGGGTAGCAATGGGGGCTGGATGTGCTTCAGCCCCCCTGGGCCTGCTGCCACCACCCTGCAGGAGGGGATGCTGTCCCCTTGCCACCAGCTGGGCAGCGGGCAGGGATGTGCCTGCAGCCCCCCAGAGTCTTGCCGTGGTCTCTCTGGGGTGGCATCTGGAGGCTGCAAGGAGTATGGGGCTATATATGGCCCTGGATCACTTTATGCAGGTGCTTTTCTGTGGGACCAGCTGTCCACTGTGCCACCCTCCCACAGCAAGGGGCCCTGGAGAAGCCCTCCAGGCACCCATGGAGGTGTCTGTGCTGCTCAGGGAAACCAGGAGTGCAAAGAGGTGCCATCCCCCGGCTTCCACAGAGTTCAGCATGTCCCCTGAATCACAAGAAGGAAATTCAAACTATGTGCAGGGCGCGAGAGTTCAGAACAAGCCCAAATCCCCAGCTGGCCATAAAAGTCTGGCCAAGATGAGGCAACACAAAACCTAAACATTCAGGCGAGCGATGGATCCCAGGAGCACAGCAGCTCTCGGCGGCGGTGTCAGCTCACTTCTGCTTCCCTGAGGAGCTGCAGTCGGGGGGCAGCCCGTGGTGGACCTTTATAGGGACCTGCATGGGAGCTTCAGCTCCTGGGGTGGTGCAGGCAGCTGAGATCCCTCTGCCCCCCACAGCACTGGCTGGTAAGGCTAGGATAGAGCCTAGGGAAGGGTAGGGGTCTGACCCTGATCTGCTAAGCTCTGGAAGAGCCAGCTGCAGCATCAGGAAGAGATGCAGCCAGCGTTTTCTCCTCCGACTTTTACCAAGACATGCGGAGAGGCCTGAGCTAATACTCCCTTCGGCTGTCAGTTCACAGGGCTGCTGGAGGGGCTATAGAGGATGTATTCCCAGGATACAGGGATAGAAGTTGCCCAGGGGAAGTGTCCAGGAGAGCAAAACCAGAGGAGTTGGCTTGAGTCAGCTTCGGAGCAGAGAACGGGCAGCATGAAGTGCCCCGTGCTCCTTGCCATCCTGCCTCCTGCTGAGTGGTTTGCTCCCCATCCTGCCTCTCTCTGCTGCCTCTCTCCCCACCTCCTTGCCTTTCTTGCTGCTGAGATCCCTTCTAGCTGCTTGGATTGCCCCAGGCCTGGGGAATCTCCCTTCCCCTGACACGACGCAGTTGTGTGCAGCCTACAGCAGCAGGTGCAGTGGGTGGAGCGGCGCTGGCAAAGCCAAAGTGCCGAGTCGGACCCTTCCCCAGGGCCTGTGATCCTGATCCTCGTGGGAACTCCCTGCCACCCACCAATTCCTCTTCTTATTTACGTACAGCTGCTGTTCACAAATGGGCTTCCTGGGATGGAAACCTCCGGCAGCTTTTTGGAGTGGAAGAGCATGTGAAAACCTGCCACGATGGGCTGCCTGTGAGGCAAACGCCTCTTTCTCCAAGGCTCCTTCACTCCCTGCCTTGGCACCCAGGTCACCTGCAGCAGGTGAGAAGGGAGCCCTGGGCTGGGTGGTTGCCGACTGGCCCTCTGCTCCCTGTGAAGCAAAGCTGCTCCCAGAGCTCCTGCCTGGCCGCAGGCACCAGGGTCTGCGGCACCTTTGAAGCCAGAGCCTGAACACCCCGATGGCCCACGGTGGAGCAGGAGACACAGCTCTGTGCATCCATGGCTCAGCTCTGCCCATTGGGTCCAGTCTACCTTCCCATTTGTGGCTCCTTTGTGTGCGGGATGCAGGCTCTCACAGGGAGCACAAGGCAGTGCAAAGAGCTCAGCAGACCCCTATTTGCAAGCTGAGGAGCAAGGATAGGCACCGGGGCTCAGCAACCCAGCGGGAGATGCCCTAAGCTCTCCAGCAAGCCTGCAAAGCCAGCCAAGAAAGGACTTGCCTAGGAATGAAGGGCAGATGAGCGCGGCTCATGCCTCACCCTGCCTTTAAATGGAGAAGCAAGACCTGCCTGGTGCTGCTGCCCGTGGATTCCTGGCAGCAGTCCATGCACCGGGCTGCCTGCCTGCCTGCAGGTCACCCGGCGTGTGGCTGTGCAGAACGACCTCCAGCCACCCTGGCAGGCTGTGCCCACACCGGGTGGGACCTCGCATGCACAGAGGCTGCAGGAAAACAAGCCAGCCCTTCCCCGAGCACGCGGGCTGCCAGCGTCCATCTGGGAGGTCAGAAAGCAGAAGGAGCCCAGGAATTCAGCAGTAGAATGTGTTTGTTGTTTGATTTTTCAGTAATACGTTCTGGGTTGTGGCTAAATCCTGTTTGCAAAGTGCTGAGCCTGTTGTGAGAGCTGGGAGCGACGTGCGCACGGAGGCAGGCAGGGGAAAACCCACAGCATGGTCCTGTCTTCCCTCTGCGTCCCTTCTGCTCCGCATTGCTGGCTCCCCCAGCTCGGAAGAGAATTGCTCCAGGGGTGTGTAGTGAGACTGGGGGTGGACCCGGGAGCCCCAGGTCCTGGCAGGTCCCCTTGCACGCTGGGCAACAGACCCACAGCAGAAGCAGGGCCCATTCCTACCTGGGACATCTCCCCGGCATCGCCCCTGGGATGGGGTGAAGCACGCTGGAGCCTGCTGTCCTGTGATCACACTTGTACCAAACTCCCACTGATTTTGGGAGTCCTTCTGGAGGCACAGTAACTCCCTTCCCAGTTTTCAGAGGGTGCTGGGCCAAAACACCTGCAAAACCAGCCCTGCTGGAGCTGGGATCCTGCTCTGAGAGCCCCGCTGCTCCCAGGAGAGTGGGAGCAGGAGGAGCCAGAAGGCTAATAGGTTTTCAAGTGGGGATGTCACTTATTAGTCTGGATCAACACTCTCATTTCCCTGGGGACCCCTTTAGTGACATTTCACTGCATGGTTTTTGGAAGGAGCCCAAGCAGCCAGGAGGACAGGAGCCAGTGCAAGACCCATACGGGAAGGCAGCCAGGCTGCTGGGCTCGTCCCGGTCATGTGCCGCAGGGCTGGGGGAAGGAGGACAGCCCTGCCCAGCCTTGTCCCACAGCCTTGTCCCGCAGCCAGGGGCACACGGCACCACCGTCCCGTCCCGTTGCTGGTGTCCTGGTGGGACAGCCGAAGTGAACCATCCTCACTTTGCTGCCAAGAGGCAACTCTGTGGGGCATGGAGGAATCCCTGTGTGGCTGTGGCTTCATCACAGTACATCTCAGCTTCAGTGGGGCTGTGTGACATGTGGAGTGGGGACAAGATGAGCCAGGTTCAGGATGGAGCTGGTGTGGTCCCTCCTGCACAGCAACCGTGAGTCCAAGGAGGGTTGCAAGGAGCTCTGAGAGCTGGAGAGGGCAGGGGCCTCCCTGGGAATGGGAACTGTGTTCCTCCAAAGGGGTCTCCAGGGTCACTCCCTATTGCACAAGAGCTGCTTTAGCCAAGCCACCCTGAATACGGACACCCACCAGACCAGGACACCTCCCTCTGCTGAGGCACTGGGCTGCCTACAGTCCCTGTCTGTTTTGGAGAGGGTCGGATATTCACACCTACAGTGCTCCCCAGGCTGGGATAGCCAGGAACAGCCAAGGGATGCTGGCCGCCACCGCCCCAGCAAGCCAAGGAACAGCGTGGTGGCTGTCCTGCCTGCCTGCCTCTAAAATTCCCCACCACAAAGGGCCAGGTTTGCTTTTGCAGCTGGCTTTTCCCCAGGGACACCCACTGCGGGGTGCTGGATCCCTGCTCAGGCTGCAGCTTAGGGGACAGGGCAGCCGCCAGGCTCCTGTGCAGCCCCTCTGCCCCACCACACAGAAAATCTCCTGGGGAAAAGGTTCGGGGAGCGGATGCTTCTTAGAAGCTCTGGCCAGGGCCCTGTTCCCCTCTTTGCTCGATCTGTCAAACCACTTTCAATAAATCAGAGGATTTTCCCAGCACAGCACTCCTGCTGCCAGACCACAGCGCTCCGCTTGCGCTTTTGTCTCTCGTTCCCCACTACTTGCCTCCTGTTTGCTTCGCTGTGGCCTTTGCTCTGCCCCTTTTTGTCAGGGTTGCGTCAGCAGTGCTCTCTCAGAGCCCTGTTCCCTCCATCTCCCATCAGCGCGTGTGGGTTTGCACGGCTGAGGGTGGGAAATGCAGGAGGGGGACGAAGCGGTGCCCACCGGCACAGAGGCCTGGCTCCAAGTAGGCATTTCCAGGAACAGTGGCTAAATTGTCCAGTTTTGGCTTCAATCCCTATGAGTTTTTCACCTCCTCTGGTTCTGAGGCATTCGGGGCATCCTTCATGTCCAGCCTGAGAGCACCAGGGCAGGGTGCTGGAGGTCGCTGGGGCTGTCCCACAGCTTGGTAGGCAGATGAACGATTTGGGATACGATCCCTGCCCCCCTCCACCTTCCATGCAGCATCAAGCAGAGTTTGCAGCTCCACAGCTCCAGGTGCACCGCACAGGTCCACAGCTGTCCTGGAGCCTGTGGTGCCCTGATGGGAAGGACCCCAAGGAATGTATGTCACCACCCCAGGACACAGAGCAGTCTGTGCTGTATCTCCCCTGTCCTTCATCCCCGGCCAGGGTCCTGGGTGCCCCACAGGGACAGAGGACCACAAGGACAGGCTTCTCTGGGCTCAACCACAGCTTGAAACTGTCCACCAAGTACCCAATGCACCTCCTCTGGGACTGGTGGAGGGGATTGCCCCTGCTCTGAACCCTGTGTCCTCCTGGGGTCTAGAGAAACCAGGCATGGAGAGGTGGAGGGGCTGTCCCTGGTGGGTCCACAGCAACAAGCCAGCCTTCCCTGTGCCCCCCGACCCGCTGGCCTGCCGGTTGGCTGCTCCTAGCTGGGGCTCAACAGGGCTCAGAGCGTTTCTGCTCCACGCAGACCAATTCGCTCATTCTCTCTGCGGGGAGGGAATTTTCCTCTGTTTCCATGCTAGTAGGAAGAGCATTCGTCTGAACTAGTGCAGGCAGAAATCCTTACCGAGGGTGGCATCCTTACCCAGAGCACTGAGATGCCGGAGGAAGTGTTTGCTCCTGGCACGTTGCATTAAAGTGGACAGGTCAGCCCAGGTGGGGACCTGGTCATGGCCAGACACTTCCCGCTCCAGGGACTGCCAGTGGAGAAAGAAACCAAAGGATCAGGAAGGGGATCACTGTTGCTCAGGGGGGCACAAGAAGAAAACTTGGAACTAAAAGCTCACCATCAGCTCAGAGCCCACCATGCCCCTCCAAAAGCCGAGCTCTGCTAGCAGCAAGGCAGTGTGGATAAGAAAAGGTGGTTGGCTCCAGCAGTTCTCTGGAGGACAGTAGCTTTGCAAAGCAGAGGCGGGCCATGAGGGCTCCACCAGCTGTGCTCTGCTCCCACCAGGAGCCATTCCCAGTATCTGCCTGGGATTGTGATGAGGGGAGACAAAGAAACCATGACAGAAGCAAACCAATCTGCTGTCCAAGGTTCCTCTCATGTGAGCGATGGGATAGACATCTCTTGGCACTGGCATTTCATTTGCATCCCTTGGGAAGGGCTCTGACACAGCGTGATAGAAACCAGAGCCGTCCCGAGTCCTGCACGGGTGGGTGGGAGCAGGCTCGTTGCTCTCTCTGCCCCAGCTCCACACCAGCACCGTGCTCTGGAGAGGGGAGGATTTGGCTCTCCCACCCTGTGGACCATTAATATCCCATCTGGGGAGGTGGCTCACATGTGCCCTGGCCTTGCACACCTTCTCCTCTCAGTGGGTCACCTCAGCCTGGGCAGTCTGGCCCAGATGTCACTGCACCAGCTGACGTGTCCGTGAGCAGATCTAGTTCCCCCTTCCCTTCCCCTGGGGCTGCAGGACGCCTGCTCGTCAGCATTTCTGAGGTAGGTGACAAAACAGGACCCCCCTCACCCTGCCCCAGAGCCTCTCCCTTGCTGCAGCTCTGCAGTTTGAATGAAGCCCAGGTGGCAACAGCCCAAGAAACTCAGACACCTCGGGGGAGACGCAACACGAGGGGCCCTGCGCAATGAGCTGGTGGACACAGTGGTGAGCCCCTCCAGCGGAGAGGGGAAAATCCACTGCAGGCTCCAAAATAGCTTTGGATTCTTGGAAAGCTGGCAAGATGGGGAAGGAAAAGGAAATGCAGGCAAATAGGGAGTGCTGGATTTTTTGCCATTAAATAGCAAAGCAAAACAGTCAGTGTTTCCATTCCACTCGGTGTCCTGCTCATTTGGCCTGGCTTTTCACTGCAAACTGGAATGAAAATAGGGCTGCTTTGCTGCAAGACTTCTCACACTTCCATTTACAGAAAAGTGGTGAGGCTCATTGATGAACTGGTTAAAAGCAAACCACCGCTGATGCTTTTCCTCAGAGAAGGTGGCTTCTGAGTGGTGTGCCATGGTCCCATCACGGTGCTCTGCACACCTGTAGTCCCCACAAGACTCCACACACATGTAATCGAGGAAGGCTGGAGAGCATCAAGAGGGGGAAGTAACTGTACCCCTCTATACGGCACTTGTGGGCCAATTTCTGAGTTAACCGTGTCTGATTTTTGGGCCCCCCAGTACAAGAATGACACTAACAAACTGGAGAGAGCCCAGTGGTGAGGCTCTGAGATGTTTAGGGACCTGCAGCACAGGACATAGGAGTAGAGGCTAAGAAAGCTGGGTTTCTTCAGCCTGGAGAAGGTGAAGGGAGATGTGGCAGCCAGCTATCTTCAAATCCCTAATGGGGGGGTGGGGGGGTGTATAGAGTCAACAGCGACAGTCTATTTTCAGAGGTGCACAGCGAAAGGACGAGAGGCAACAGGCATAAGTCACAAACAGGTAAATTCTGATGAGATTTAACAAAAACATCGCCTTCAGCATGAGCATGGCTGGACCCCAGAATAGGGACCCGGTGAGGCTGAGGGTTGTCCACCCTTGGAGCCACCCTGACCACAGCCCCCAGCTAACCAGGCTATGTCGGTCCCACCTGGAGCCAGGGTTGGACCAGAGACCTCCAGAGGTGCCTTTGAACCTCAAATCTTGTGTTTTGAGAGCACCAGCCTTGCAAAGGGGAGCACTAAAAGGACTCGCATCTCCTACTGACTTCCATGGCCTGTGGACGTCAGGCAGCAGGACTCGCAGGTGGCACAGCAGGAAGTCCTCTCTGGGAGCTTCCCACCAACAATCTTGGGGTGGAAGAATCCAGACTGATGCCACCTCGCCTAGAGATTTGGGCTGTAACTCCCTGGTTGTGTATCTGGCTAGTCGGAGCCACAGCCCCACACCAGATCCTGGTCTTGATTCTAGAAAACAGTTGACTTTGTTTCCATGACTCACCCTACAGGACAGGGACGTGCTCAGGACTGCCATTTAGCAAAGTGTCCAGCATGCTGAGCTACAGCCAAGCCTTTCCTCAGTTTCCCAACAGCTTTGCCTTGTGTGCTTACAGCGGCTCTTTGGTGTCTTTGCTGCACAATGGCTTGTGCAGGCAAAGAAAGGGAGAGTTTTCACCCAGCTTTGCCAGGAGCTTGTCCCAAAGGCAGAAAAGAGACTGAACCTGGCTTTTATCTGCTTCCTAATTGCAGTCTTTATCCAGAAGAGATGGCAACAGTCAGCTCCAGGGGTCCAGGTCATGGGGGGCAGAGGGCTGTCAGACAGATGAGGAAAACACAGACTCAACAAGGATGAACAGTAAATACAGTCACATCCTCCCATCCTGCTCACACGTGGGATCTTCCTGCCTACCTGCAGAGCACCACGTCCTGCGCAGGGCTGGCCACGACCTGCACGGCCCATCCCTCCCCGGGAGGGCTTGTGTCATGCCACGGGCAGCCAAGCCTGCCCCAGCCTGGCCTTTCAGCTCGGCATTCCTCCCTGGAGGTGCGGCAGCAGCCCGGCCGCAGACGGGCACTGACCCCTGGAGAGGGTGAGAGGGCCACTGCCCGGACACGTCCCCACTCGCTGGAGGTCAGTTGCTGTCTGTGACCACAGAAGCGAAACCACAATGCACAGCTCCATGGTAGGAACCACTCTCAGCCAGCGAATAGTTCTTTACAGATGTAGGGAGACAGGAAACATCTGCATTGTCATAGCTGGCAGGTCGTCCCTAAACACAGGATACGTTCATTAAACAGCCTATTTCCCTTCCCTGCCTGATGGTGGGTGCCAAGTCAGCCTTCGCTCAGGTGGGAAGGGCTCCACGAGCTCCCCACCAGCACTGCACCCTGGGGCCATGCACGCCTCAACCAAGGGGGTCTGGTGGGGGGGCAGCCCTGTGCCAGGACCAGCACCCCACCATGCTGCCGCAGGGCGTGGGGATGCTGGGACTTAGGGTGTTGCCTGTGCCCGGACCCTCCACCATGGCACACCCCAAACTGGACAAGGTTGGGCTCTGGTTCTGATTCCTTCCATGGGGGACATGGCTGCTGATGCACAGTGAGCAGGCAGGTGGGCAGAAGTCCCCACTGCTCCTGTGTGGGTCAGTGGGCAGAGGCCTCATCTTTGGTGTCCTGCAGTACCGAAACCCCTGCACAGGCTGTTTTGTGCAGTCATTCACAAAGGAGACAGCAAAACCAGCACAGCTCCCCGCCTCCCCAACCCCAGCTAGACAGAAAAAGGCATTGTGCTTGCTTTCTTCCTTGGTCTTGCTTCTAATCTGCAAGGGAGCAGAAAATTATTTCACCACCAAGGACCATCACAGTACCAGCAAATGTGTTTTTGTCCTCCGAAGACAGTTACTGCTGTCTTTAATACTATCTGGGAGATTTACTTATGGAAACTCCATGGTGAAGGGGAAATGGGATAAGGGAGGTGAACAGGAAAGTTTTCCTGAACACATCATGTTTCAAGCTCTGCTTTCCCCAGTGTTCCTGCAAGCTCAGGTAAATGGTTAAAAGGACTTTTGGAGGAATTACTCATCTCAAGACAAAGCAAAGCTGAGCCCTGCATCAAGCACAGACCAAGCTGGCCTCTGGTCACCCTGCCATAGCGGTACCAACGCTCTGCATCCTCTGAGCTGGTTTTCCCCATCACAGCTCAGTGCGCTCCATCCTAGCAGTACCTGAGGATGCTCCAGGCTTGAACTCCCCACCCTGGACAGTCTGTCCACGGAGAAGCAATGCAGCAGAGGGCTGGCTTTGTGGTGTGTGCAGTTCACGTCCTTCGGAGATAACTGTAGGACTCTCAGTGCTAAGCTAAATTAACCTTGAAAAATTCATGTCACAACTGACTGCAGCAATTAGTTGCTTTTAATGAGCTGCTTCACCCAGGCTGATGTGTGAAGGTCCTGGAGGAAATCAGTATCTGCCACACATGCCCCTGACAACTGATGCCTGATAGGAACTGGCAGTTCCTTCTTCTCACCTGCTTCCTAGTAAGGAATTCCCACATTTGCGACCCCAGTTTTCTGCACACAAGTTTATAAGGCCAAGTGCTTAGATGAAGGCTCCTGAGCCCAGTGCTTTGCTGCTATGCCACTGATTTTCAGGAGAACAGGAAAGACAATCATTTTTTAACAGATGTTGGGGAAGTACAAAGCATAACAGCATTTTGATGTCAAATCACCAGCAAAAGAGCAAAGAAATAGTGTTGGAGCTGCAGCTTGACGCAGGGATGTGCAACAGCTCTCTGGTTCTGCTGCAGTGCTGGCCACACCTGAGGAAGGTCCAGCATTTGAGCCTGGACCCAGCCCTGCAAGACTCGGTGGTATGACCCTCCAAGGGGCTTACTGGGGAAGGGGAGTTTAGCCTTGCTGGGCCCCCGATGTGGGCTGGCTCGGAGCCAGCTCCCTGCCCCGCTGCACACCCCAGCTGCTCTCAAACCTTAGTTCCTGCTAAAGTGGATCAGCTTCCCTGGGACATCCTGTACCACACTGTCCTGGGGTCTCTGCCCTGCTGGGACATCCCTCTCCACCATCCAGCCAAGCTTGTGTTGCTAAAACAAAGCAACAGCCTTGATCCTGGAGGCATGGAGAGTTTCTAGGGATTGCTGGCTCTATGTGGAGGTCCCTGCAGAAGACACACACCTAACTCGTCGCCCTTGTTCCCATCCCCATATCCTCTGCTAGCAAGAGGAATGCAAAGCACATGTGTACATGAGGGACTTGCGACGGTTTGGGATTATGAGGGGATGCCAGGCTGTCCTGCCACTCTCCCAGGTGGGACACCACATCTGTGGGCTGCAAGCACCTCTGATATTCCTCCCTCCTGTGAGGAGCCGGTGCCACATCATCTGGTTTTGGGGAATTCATGACCCCATGCAGCCCCTAGCACTGCTCTGTGGTTAGTCTAAATCCACTTGCAGACTGCAGAGCAGCTTAAACGGATGCTGGAACAGATGTTTGGCTCATCTTCCCCTGCTTGGATCTGCAGTTCATTGCTCCCACGCTGCATTTCCTTGCCTGCTCTATCTGTGCATCCCATCAGGGGCCCCCTGCCACCCCCCTGAAGGCAGTCGCTGTTTCCCACTGTGTTCCTTGGAGGCAGAGCTCCTCTGAATCCCATCCTACATCCAAGCATGCCCCGGCCCTGGAGGGCTCCTGTCCCTGACCCTAGTCCCTGCGTTTCGCTTTGGGCTCAGACACGACCAGCAATGCTGGTAGGTGCCAGCGTGGCTCCATGCATGACTCGTAGCAGCTGGTTTTGCTTTCACAAAAACACTACATCATCCCAAACCTTGCACTGCGCTGTTTGCAGGCCCAGGTTAGAACAAAGCGATTTCCTGAGACACCTCTGATTCTTTCCCTGAGTCTCCCTTCTCACTGTGGCTTAAAGTAAATACTAATAAATCTAATGTGGATTTCTTTCAAGTGTAGCCTCCTGTCGTATATGACCTTGATTTAGCACAAAGGCTCCCAATTTTCTGTTATAAAACTTGTAACCCCGTAAAACGTCTCCTGCACAGAAATTCAAAACAGATTAGTATTTACTCATTAACCACTGGAAGAACACCAATGTTTTATTTTCATTCCCCTAGTGCAGTTTGCTTAGCTCTGAGAAGTCCCTGCTCTGCCCTTACACCTAAGATGGTGCACACGGAGTACTGGAAACCCAGCTGTTTCTACCAAGCACTCCATAAACAGCGAGTACTGCATGTGGCTAAGTTATTCAGACAAAGCTTTTCACAATGAAAATGGCCTCATCCTGCCACTTTCTCAGCAGTGTCCAGCCACAGGCCACTGCAGAAGGTCACTGCAGAAGCAGCAGAGGACACGGCCCCAGGGCAAAAGCACCAAGTGTCAGGGGGAGCTTCTTCCTAAAATCACTGTGTGGCTGTCATCTATAAACTCAAAAAGCAGAGCCATCAAAACCAGATTCCCTTAGTGTGGGGCAAACCTGGATGCAATTGAGCCTTGGAATCTGCTGCAGCATCCAATTTTCATGCCAAAAGTGTCAGGGAGACAAGGAAAGCTGTGGCAGGATGTTGTATGATTTTGCTGTGATTCAGCAAAAAAACGCTGTGCAACGCCTTGAAACGGACCAAGCCAAAATCCAGCCCATTTGTTTGTCAAAAGCTTTGTCGTTTCCTGAGCAGTATCATTACAGAGGGACTGAAGTGTTCAAAAGCTGCTCCAAATGTGGTAGATTTTGCAACGCACCCTGGAACTCGTTCCGAGTACACACGTGCTTTGCAGGCAGAGGCTCTGGAAAAGGACCAGCCCTTCTAGGTTTGGTGCTGTTTGCTCAGCTCTGCTTTTCAGGAGCTGCTTGCCCACCAAACTGCCTCCCCAGCACATGCCTGTTTGGTCGGTGCTACCTCAGGAGCTCACAATGGCTGAACCCAAAAGCGATTTGCCTGTGCCATGAGGAAGCCACAAAGGCTGGAGCACCCAAGTCTGAAAATTACTGTTATCCTCCACCGAGCCCTGGAAATATCTCAGCTCCCATGCTTTGATAAGCCCAGACCTACAAGTCTCCTTCTTCTGCCCTGGAGTCCTCCTGGACATGAGCAAGTCAAGTCTTGATCAAGACTTGGTCCAGCACGTCTTCCCTGCAGTTTTGACTTGCCTTAAGACTAGGGAGGATCCTAGACTGGTGGGGACCTGCTGGTGACACCTGCGTGGCTTGCGCATGCACACAGGTGAGGAATGGCTCCTCAAAACCAACCCCTTCCCAATATCCCTGTGGTGTTAGAGCCTGACCCAGGGCTCAGGGCTCTTCTCCAGGCCAGGCGCTGCTGCTCTGGGCTGCACAGCCTTCTCCTCCCTCCCGGGATGCTGCATGCCCTGGGGACCCACACGTCCCACCCCACATGTCCCACCTTGACTCTTGCAGACCTACCAGCTGCACAGCTTGCAGCCCTGCTGATCTCCAGATCAGAGCCCTCCTGTGCTGCGTTTCAGGCTCATGCTCCTACCTCAAATAACCTGTGATATGTGGGTTGTTTTTTTCTTTTTTTTTTTTTTTTTTGTGTGTGTGTGTCTTTTCAGCGTCTGGCAATGGGGCTGAGCTCACATGGAAGTCTTTCTCTTGATCGCAGCCTAAGTGTGGGTCCCTCCTTTCCCAGATTTTCTTGCAAGAATAAAACATTTTTGACATTTTAATGTCTCTGTTGAGGCTGTTCGGAAGTGGTCAGCACATTCTAGCTGACTAGAGACAGCAAACAGGCGGCAGAGAAACAGCAGAATAGCTTAAAGCCTCTGCAATAAAAGTGTCTTTTGCAAACATTTACAAAGCATTTCTCCCTTCCTCAAGTTTTTCTGGATTTTGTATTTTCCTGTCATAAAAAAAAAAAAAAAAGGAATTAATTTGAGCCCTTTATGACAATAAATACAGATTTATTAATGATTTAGACTCTGAGCTCCTTGAGGCAGAGCATTTCCTATTCAGGGGGTTTAGGATCAGGAAAAGCCAACAAATCCCTTTGTTTAACCTCCTGTGTATAATCATTTTGGTGCTGTACTGAGCTTGCAGCTTCTCTAACAGCTAAATCGCAGCCCCAGCGAGGTACCCAGAGGTGGGGACACCACGAGATGGAGCATCTGCCCTTTGGCTGGTTGTGCCTGGCTTTAGCCACCCAGACTCTGTGTCCCCTCTCTGTTGGGGGTTCAGCTTGGCCCGTTTCCCCCAGGGGTGCCCTTCCCTGGGACTCGTGCTGCCCCATGACCTGGGGATGAGACCTGCCCCAAGCCTGCTCCACGGACTCTTCATTAATGATGCAGAGCTCGTCATCAACTGTGCTGCCTTCGAGTGCTGCCCCCAGCCCTTCACCCTCCTCCGGCCACCACGGGTCCATCCCAGCCGGAGGTATGAGGAGCATCCAGCCGAGGTGAGCGCAACCTGGGGAGGTGGGTGCCTGCCTGGTGGTACTCTGTGACTCAGGAACTTCGAGAGAACCTAGAGGAGATCTTGGGTGAATTCCTCCTGCAGCAGATTTGCACCATGTCAGAGACCCACCAGCTCCATCCATCCAATGTGAACCACTCCCGAACAGACTCTTTCTCTTACTTTGCCCCATGCTCTCCCACTTGGATTTCTAGTTGGGGGGGGCCTTGCTCAGGCACCTGAGACACTCTGCTCTAGTCTAGACAGCTCCAGCTGGAAGTACGAGTGAATTTGCCCTGTGATTATCTGAAGACACTGACCCCAAGCCTCCTGGCAGCCCAGATGTCCATGAGAGCACTTGTTCCCCCAGTGCTGGGCTCTCCCAGGGGCTGGCAGCTCCATGATGCGCTTCTCCCTCTTCACTGCAGGTCCCATCCCACCTTCCTGCAGGTCACCCATGCCTCGGGGCCCTGGCAGTGCGATGGCTCTCACAGCCACAGCCAGCACAGGGAAAGTCACCCCAGAAAAGCAGCGTTAGGCTGCAGGTCTGCAGTGACCCATCAGTCCATCCCTGGGGGAGCTTCAAGTGGGATATCTGGGAGAAGGGAAAGCTCACAAATGGGCTGCTGTCATGTCTGACACCACAGGGGTCCTGAAGAAAGAGGCTGGGCTGGAAAGGGATGGGATGGGATGGGATGGGACGGGATGGGACGGGACGGGACGGGATGAGATGGGATGGGATGGGATGGGATGGGATGGGACGGGACGGCATGGGACGGGTTGGGCTCTGCCCAGACACAGGGACAAGCCAAGGGGCTCTGGGTTACACAGCCTGGAGATAAGCCCCCTGTGGTACGCTGCTCTGCCGAACCCTCACACCATGCACGCCCCATCTGCCATCTCCACAGTGAGGGAGCCTGGCAGAGGCAGGAGAAGAAAGAAGAGCAGAGCAGGGCAGAGAGGAGGAGCCAAACTGTTTTAGGTACTCTGCATGGCCCCCGCTGGGTTATTTATAAGGGCTGAGGTCAGGATCTCTGGATCGAACACACTCATTTCTGCTGCATGCACTAACTGATCCAGGGCTCCAGGGCCCTGAGATCAGCTTCCAAATACAGCCTGGTCCCTGGGGGCACGGAGCCGCCCCACCAGCTCAGGCTCCCAACCTGCTCGCTGGGGCTTGTACACAAAGGCGCCTTAGAGACAGCGCTGGATCAGGCCAGCTCACAGGGCAGCGGGACAGGAGCCAGGACCTCAGCCCCAGCTGCCCTGTTCTCAGCACCAGCACAATCCTGCCCGCAGGGATGAAAATCCCATTCCACCAATTATTTTCTCCATGGTTCCCTTCCCAGAGGAGGGGAAAGGAGATCCACCATCCCTTCAACCCAGCTGAGACGTGGCTATTCACCAAGGAGCAGCTATCCATCACCTCCTCCGTGTGAAGGATGCTCGCTGCCCTCCTCCCGGCCAGGCTGCCACAGTCCCAGCCTGAAGGCATCAGGGCTGGGGTCTGACCAGCCTCCCCCAGTACCACCGTGGCTCCAAGCAGATCCCCTCAGCAAATCCTGCATATGCCAGGCAGCGAGACCCCCCGCTCCCAACCGCCCAGCCGTTTGCTTTGCCCAGGAAGAGGCAGGTGTGGGGTGAGATGAAGCAGAATACAAACATGGTGTTAATGCCGGCTGGCGTTAATCAAAAGCTGATGTTCTACAGCCCGGCCAACAAACATTGCTGGGGATCTGTGGGAAAAATGGGATCCACATGGCAGTTCGCACTCCAGCTGCCGCCTTATCTCCTGGAAATGTTATCTCGTGCAAACTTGAGCTGGAGCTATTTTATTTTCAGCTGAGTAAAAATGTGTCGGTTTTATATTTATATATTAGGCCGCAATCCCATGGGAAATTAATTTGGCCAACAGCAGAAATTCTGTCATTGCATGCATCAGTCAGTCTGGGAGTGGGGTTCTCCAGACCAGGGCTCTGAAATCAGGGGAATGGCTTAAAAGAAAAACCATGGGAGGATGTGGGAGACAGAGCAAATTACGAGAGCTCCTACCCAACTGCAAATGTATTTAGGGGGCATTTCATGGCTGATACATCAGTGCAGAGCCAGAGGCTTGGGGTGGTTCCTGTCTCAGGGGGTCCCCCATGGGGAGGAAAGGGCTCAGCCCACGTATGGGGAGGGAGTGCTCTGGCCGAGGTGGCCCCCATCCCAGTGGCACCAGCCAGCTGAGCCTCCCTGCAGAAACTGGGCAGGGGACTGCAGGTCCTGGGCATCGTGCTGCTGTTTGCAGCATGGCAGCTCTTGGGTGCCTGTAGTACACCAGGGAGTGCCCCAGGGAGACCCACACCTCTGCATCCCTGGGTGCTTGGTGATGCCAGGGGTGCAAGGCAGAAGCAGAGCCAAGCCATCACCTCTGTAGGGTGGGTACCTGCCTGGGTGCTGTTCGCTGGGGGTGGGGTGAGCCTGGCCCTAAAAGCTTCCCTCCTCTCTGAGATGTCACACAGCATCAGGCATCTCCCAGCCCACCAGCACCACCCCAGACTCCCAGCATCACACTCACCCCAGGCTTGGGGCCAGAAAGTGGTCCAGGTGCCGCTGGGACCGTACCCCTCTGAACCATGAGGCTGTGTTGGCTTGGTGGGCACACATGTGCTGCCCTCCAGCCCTGCTCCCTGCACCCAGCGGGTCCCCACAGGGTGACACACACGTCCAGGGAGCCTGTCCAAGGCGGCGGGTGTCAAGCCCTGGCCACAGAGCTGCCTCGCTGGACTTTGGCAGCCTGGACAGCCCCTGCGACGGCTGCCAAGTCACGTGGAGGCCTTTGCTGCCTGGATGGGCACGTTCGCCTGGAGGGAGCAGTGGGGCACTAGCGGCCGAGGGAATAGCCCAGGGGATGAACAGGATGTTTTAAGGAGATTCTCCCTGCTTTTCCCTTTGAGACAAAAGGAAGGGCAGGGCAGGGCATGGCATGGAAGGCATGGAAGGGCAGGGAAGGGCAGGGCAGGGGAAGGGGAAGGGGAAGGGGAAGGGGAAGGGGAAGGGGAAGGGGAAGGGGAAGGGGAAGGGGAAGGGGAAGGGGAAGGGGAAGGGGAAGGGGAAGGGGAAGGGGAAGGGAAGACACAGGTTTGGGTCCCAGCAGTGGGTTCCCTGTGCGGGGCTGGGAAGGGAGCTCCATCACAGGGCTGCTGTTTGCCATGGGGCTGAGCATCCCAGGCATGAGGATCTGCCTCAGCTGGCAGCATATAGGGCTCAGGTTGCAAATAAAAAAATGTCTGTGCAGTGGTGGGTGAGCTGGGTCCTGGCAGTGCTGCGCCCCTGTGCTGGGGGGATCACACCCATTTTGCCACGATGGGCAGGGCTGGGGGCTCGGCAGAAGGGAGTTCAGCAGGACCAGGCGTGTCAGGCAGGGTGATGGGCAGGGCTGGATGGTGACAGAAGGCAGCAGCAGCACAGCTATGTGAGGTGCTCAGGAACAACCAGGGAAGGGACTGTGGCCCCAGACAGATGTGGAATTGCAAACCCTAAGGTATGCTGGCACATCCCTGGACTGGAACTGATGAGGGTGCTACAGCTCATTGAGGCTCCTCATCACAACTGACACTCCAGTGATGCCCATTTCCTTTTGGTGGGACACAGCCTCTGAAAACCACTGGGTAGTAGAGCTCCCTGGGACAGTCCAGAGGGGACTGGTCCCCCAGGCAGCACCCATGGCAGAGGGTCAGAGTTCAGGTTATTTGTGTCTCCAGTGGCCCAGGTAGTGATCCAGTGGCTGGACCCTGCTTGGCCCCCAACTCAGGCAGCAAGCACCAGCGCTGCAACAGAAATGAAAAAGCACAGTAGCCATCCTCCTCCCAGACCCATTTCACTGTGCCACAGCTTCCCCACCAAAGCCCCTGCCACCAAGCCAGGGCTGCTTTCCCTAGACGAAGCCCCACTTTTTTATCCAACAAGCCACCTCCAAACTCAAGACCTTCTTGGCAGCCCACAGATCAAAAACCCCAGGTGCTGCAGTTGCTCTGTCCATCCCACAATTCCCTTTTTACCCATTCTTAAGCCCCAAACACCCTCTGAAGTGAGAGCAACTCATCACACCCCTCACTGAGGGCTCCCACCTACAGTCCAGCTGGGTCTGGGTGCTAGAGGGATCATCTGGTCCCACTGGGATCAGCTGGTCCAGGGGGATGGAGACCCCCTTCCCTTTGGGGGTGGCTCTCCCACAGCACCGTCGCTGCCTTTCTCTGCTTTCCAGTGTTGCAAATAAATTGTGCTGCTTTCTTCAAATCTACAGGCTCCCTTTAAGGCTCAAAACTTTCCTGGGAGTTTTTATCCTTCCCTCTCTGCTTCAGCCGTGCAGAGTGTGCGGGCTGGGCTCGGGTGCTGTTATCTAGCTGGTTAATAGTGCAGCTGAATCCCTCTAGGTTTAACGAATAAATCCAGCCTGTTTTCTCATGGAGGCACTCCCACCATTGAAAGCACCCAGGCTGAGTGGGCGGCAGCCTGATTTATAGCCAAAAACACCAAGGCCACACCAGCCTCTTCTCCCTCTTTTTTTTTTTTTTTTTTTTTTTTTTTTTCCCCTGTAAGAGCAAAACCATTCCGGCAGCTGAAGGGGGATTGATACAGAGGGCGGCTGAGACAGGCCGATGCTCCTGGAAATAACGGGGCTTTGTGGGACCCAGAAGTTCAAATTTCACACGGTAAATAGGGACTGCCAGGAGCACAAGGCCGGAGCAGAGCTGGGAAGCGCGGTCCTGAGCAGCTCCAAGGCTGACGTAAGAGCAGCCTGGAGCTGGCTTGCTCACCACATACCTAATTTTCCCATATAAGGCCAACGAGAGCAATAATTCTCCTGGCAAGCAGATCAATAAAAACAGATGGTGGGCTTACAATTAGAGATTAAGCACATACCAGTCCAGAACAAACAGGCCATAAATCATACGTGAAGGAGGGTATTTATAGTTTAGATCACATTCCTTAATTAATTCAAAATGCCCCAGAAAAGAAAATAATACAAAACTGCTCTTTTCTGCTTTGTTCCTGCCTTGATTTTGCAAAGCTGCATTCTTTTCTTGGGGGGTGCGGGGGACGGGGCAGCCACAGGACAGACGCCTGAGGGATGATCCAGCCCGGGCTGCTGGGGGAGGAAGGCGAAAGCTGTGGTTTGGGGAAAGAGCCACGGAGGAGGCAGCGAAGCAGGGTGAGCACTTGGGGCTTGGCGATGTGCAGGGAGCGGGCTGGAGCACAGCTGAGCCCTGAATTTGCCTGAGTTCAGAACCCTGGGTTCATGGTACACCTTCCCCCACGAGCCCATCGCCAGCGCCACATCCCTGGGGTGGGGTGGTGGGAGAAGATGATGGACCTGTGGGATGAAGATGCAGGGGCTTCCTGCATGCAGCAGCTTGGGGGGTATTTCATTGGGGGGGGGGGGGATGCTCCCAGGCCATGGGTTGGGATCTACTAAAGGACCACACAATAGACCATCCATTAGCACATGTCTTGCTAACAGGGCATTTGACCCTTACAGCAATGGCCAAGCACATTTTTCATGCAGAAATTACTTCACTAAATTAACTTGCTCTATAAAATGATAACAAGCTCCTCGCTCTTGAGGGGACTGGCAAGCTGGAGGCAAATGCAATACGACAGAGTGAAAGCACCAGCCAAAACTGATTAGCTCTGAAAGTATACCTGGGCCTGAACTGTGGATGAAGGGTCCCAGGCTTTCCAAAGCATCTCTGTGACTCCAGTCCAGACCTCTAGGATCATTAAGAATTATTAATTTTAATGGGAACCAGGGACCTAAGGCCCCTTGGCAGTCCAAACTTCAGGAAGCCCCATCCAACCACAAGTCTTGCTCTGAACTCCTGAAACTATGTCAGGAGGATGGAGGAGCTTCCTTTTCGTGAACACAAAGGACTTCTCCATCTGACTGTGGGAAGAGCCATGTTGGGTGGAAAACAGTACAGGGACAGCAGGCTGACTGCTGCATGGCTCCCCTGTGCTGTCTCCCCTCCCTGCCTCCTCTTCCTTGTCCCCTCTGCCCTCCACCCTCTCCCCCACTACATCCCCATCCTCCCAGCTCTTCTGCTCATCATATCCCACCAGCTGACCAGACGTGATTCAGGAAAAGAGCCTGGCCCTGGAGAAGTGGTACAGGGTGGAAATGCACATTCATTTGCATGAAGCAACCCCATCAGCACTGCCCAACGGCGGGATATCACAAGGGGTTGAGCCCAGAGGACAAAATCGGCCTCTCTCCAGCACAGCAGGTTGTGCACAGTGGATCTGAACATCTCAGGGTCTTTTAAAGTCCCTTGCTGCACAGGGCTATTTTAAAATCTCATTTGCACCCTCCTCCCATGTTTTCCCATGTGCCAGGGCTGCCGGTGGGGCACCGTGCCCGTCCCCTGATGTGAACGATGGCTTTGCGGATTGCACCAGCACAACGCTATTTGTTTTCTTGCCACAGCTCTCCATTTTGTGGGTTTGGGGGGGGTGGTGTGTGTGCGAACTCAAAGACATGAGAAGCAATCCCAGCCATGACGCACTTCTTGTGATAGTGATCGTGCAGGCATTCACTGCCAGGCAAGGCTAATCAGCATGCGAAACAGCTTGTTAGCTGCCCTCTATCATAACCAATCTGTTGACAACCTAGGCTCGCGTAATAAATCAGGACTTCAGCTCATGAGGCTATAATAGCCCTCTGCAAACTGCTGCTGTGATGTTCACGGCAGCCCAGCTACTGTGCAGTGACATTGCAGACCTGCAGGAGTGACCGGGTCAAGGTGGGCCGTGCATGTGCCATGGGGTGCTGTCGAGGTGACTGCCTCTCGAAACACGTTTCAGCTCTGCATCACTTCTCAGAGGGCTGCGGGGTGGAAAGACTGCACCACAGAGCATCCCAAAGCAGTGCTGGGAGCTATTTCATGGGCAGTCAAGATGCAAGGGACAGGCTCTTCCCCAGCCAACCATTTACCAGCAAGGCTGTAACCCATGCATCACTTACTCCATGTGATGATAGCACTTTTCTGGGGATTTCTTCCAGCAGAGATAAGGCCCATAACTGCCACCATTGCCTTCATGCAGACACAATTTGCTGCTTGCAGGACAGTTGACCCCTGCCTATCTCCAGCCCCCGCTCTCAATTAGCCACCATGGCACTTATCTCTCTCACTCACATAACTACTACAAGTCACCTTTGCATATGAAATGCACCAAAAGATGCTTCTGTGTTTTTGTTGAATGAAGGTGGAAACAAATTTCCCCTTGAGACAACTCTTGGGGAAATGATTTAAGTTCTTTTTTTGGCTCTTAACAAACCTTTCACATTTTTGCCCCCAACACCTTTTCATGCCCTGAACCATATTTCATAATTTCCATTTTTCAATTCAAAGGCACATTGAAATCTTTTATGCAAAGCATTCACAAATATTTAAACTATCAGAGGAGATTCAAAGATACAAACTTCTTGTAGCCTTGAAGAAAGAGTCATCCCTTGTGCCTGGTGCTCTGCCCCAAAGAGCCTCTGTCAGAAGAAATAATGAAGACTACAGTGCATTTTATAACAGGAAAACAATGCCACAGAATGTGTCCACGTTTCGTAGGGTCTCACACTTTGCTGAGACTGACAGAAGCACCCTGGCTGCAGCTGGATGGCAGGCGGGATGGACTGATGGATGGACAATGCCTGCCCAGGTCTTTGCAAGCTGGCTGCCATCCCAGCATCCCTACTGCCTGCGGAGGTGGGTAACTGCAGAGTGAGGAGCCGTCGGCAACCCCCTCCAGGCAGTATTTAGCAATCCTCAGTATTAAGGATGCAGACAAGGTGTGAAGCATTGCGGTTGTGTCTCCTCCCACACCCCCAAAGCGATCCAGGCCCTGGTGATGTCTCAGCTCTGGACCTGCTCCCTGCAAGCAGGTGAACATCTCTGTTTTCAGCGTCTTCCACCTCCACAGAAGTCCACTGTGCTGGCTTCCACCCAGGCAAACTTTGCTGATGGAAATGCCACCCATCCCATCTTCATTAGTCACAGCCTTTCTCCACTGTTTTGGGCACCTGCTGTTTGTGGGCTCAGCTGAACATCCCCTGGGGACTTTTGGCAAGGAGAAGATGTCCTCTGGTCTGACAGCAGCTATGGAGGGCTCGCGCTGGGACGGGTCCAGACCGCGGCTGAGGAACCCCTTCCCCGCAGGGCGGTTGCATTGCTGTGAACCCTCTGCAAAGCCCATCTCCCTCCTGGTGCAGGCGAGTGCCGAGTTATTTACAGGCTGTGTTAATACGACGGACACCATGCCAGCCAACGCACAGGGATTAAACCAAAGCCCTTCAAATGAACCGTGAGAACTGCTGTGGAGTGAGGAGGGAGCCAGCCCTCCCCGCCGGGCTGCCAGAGCCCCAAGCTGCCCGTGGAGCCCGACACACTCTGCGGCACCTCGTGCTGCCCCATGATCCTGTGTCAGTGCCAAACAGACAGACAGGGCATCAAATATGTCCCAATCAACAGGAATTCTAAGCTTGTCCATGTTCAAGACACTGTTGGTGGTGGTTGTCCACTTGCTCCTGGGGAGCAGCAGCTCCTATCTGGCTGCTTTCATCTGGTATTAAATCACTCCAGGAATCCTCCTGTAGCAGTTAGTCAGCCTCCTCCTCCCTCCTGGATAAAAAAGCTGTTTTGTCAGTAAATGCGATAAAAATCTCCCCTTCATCTAGATTCAAGGAGAAGCTAATCAAAATATTTACACAATCTTCATGATATTGCACTCGCCTGGGTTTTTGTGCTGTCCTGATTGCTGCAGGTCCCCCTCGGGCATCGCCCCAGCCCAGGGGAGGAAACCCCAGGCTGGCCACTGCAGCCCTGGTGCCCACGGGCATCTCTCATTGCCCCATGGCCCCATGCCCCACCATGTCCTTGTCCCACCCTGTGTTACTGGCTGCAAGGAGCCGCATCTGTCAAGCAAGCGAAAGCCTTGCACATCCGCAGGAGCAGGGCTAGGGAGTGTGTTCACTCGTTCATCTGGCTGGGCTGGAGCAATTAAAAGAAAAGCACGTTAAAACCTGCAGTTCCACGCGGCACCGACCAGGACACAGCGTCTCAGGTGAACCCTGGCTATGGTCTGTCCGGCTGATTGCGGGCAGCACAGGGCTGAGCTGCCATGCAGCTGCAGGTCTGCTTTTGCATACCCTGAAGCCTAAGGCTCCCTTGCCCGGCTGAGCCCCTGCCCGTCTTGCTCAGGGTGTGTGGATACCCAGCAGCGGGCACCTGTCTGGGTGGATGTTGAAACCTTGGGCAGGCGTATGGGCGTTCCTTCCGTCTTTGTTCACACTGCGAGATTACAGTGATGAAAAGAGCCCCGTCTCGGCCAGAGATGCTGACAGACAGTGCTCCCCATGTCCCTGCTCACACCACTCACTTAACAGTGAACCACAGTCCTATCAACCCTGGACCCTCAAGTAGTACCCAAGGGGACCTGCTTGTCCCCTTCGGGCCATCAGCCCTCCTGTGGTCCAGCAGCTCTCTGTCCATCCTGCTCATCCCACCATACCCAGCAGCTCTCTGTCCATCTCAGATCACCCCACCATACCCAGCAGCTCTCTATCCATCCTGCCTCACCCCACCATACCCAGCAGCTCTCTATCCATCCTGCCTCATCCCACCATACCCAGCAGCTCTCTGTCCATCTCAGCTCATCCCCCCCATACCCAATGGCTGGCTGTCCATCCTACCTCATCCCACCCTCACATTCAGCTACTCCCAGTGGCTGGGTTTGTTGCCAAAGACCTTCCTGGGTGAAATGTCTGATCCTGGTGGCCCCTTCCTCTCAGATTTGCAGAAAGGCTTGGTAATTTTCTGGGTCATCCATCTAGAGAAGTGAACATGGGCTGCCTCCTGCAACACCCTCCAGACAGACATCATTTTGGCCAGGTAGTGTGAGCAGAGATGTTTTCATGAAGCAGTGGCAAATCCTAACTGAGATCTGACCCAGACCTTGGTTTGCTTTCATTGACAGTTCACAAGCCTCCATGCCCTCTATGGCATCAGGTTCTGACAACGTTTGTCAGCAGATGGGAGCTGCTGTCACTGGTGCTGGTGTGTGACTTCACCATGCGGGCCGCAGCCTGCCTCCTCATTTTGCATCCGTTTATAAAGCTGCGGTAATGAAGATCAGATGTTACGTGTCTATTTCCACTTTTCCCTGCAATTTGCTTAAATGTATTCGCACTGACGTGTGGCCCAGGCCCTGCTTGGCCAGGTGAGCCACATCCACCAGCAATGCATTTCATTTGCATCCTTAGTAGCTGTGGTGGAGCTGGGAAGGCCGTTTTAGACATCTGAGAATAAGGATCTAGAACAAGGTCATCTTTTTTACTGTATTTTTTTTTTCCAGGCAGTACAAAGAAACGTGTGCTACTTTGCTTCTGGAGATAAGCTTTTCCTGAGCCATTGTTACAGGCTGTTTTCCTTGACGTGCTCAATTTCTGGCATGTGCAATAAGCCCCAACACCCTCCCCTACCTCTATGTTCGCTGAAGTCCAGTTTAAAATATTTCTGGCCTTTATCTTAGATTTTCTGATGCTGAAACGACACTATACATCCTTTAGACCTTATTTTTGTCTTATGAATCACCAATATTTAAACAAGACCCTACCGGGTATAAAGAACCCCTGCTAAACAACAGACAGTGCTGGGGTAATAACGCAGCAGCTCCCTGCAGTCTCCTCTCCAGCGGTAGCTCTGGCACTCGGTCTGCATCCTGCCGGAGTCTGGATGAGCCTTTTTGATCCAGCAGAGAAGTATTAGTTCAAGCTCTGGACTTTGCTCCCACACACTTTTATCAAATGCTCTTGAAAGTGCATTTGAAACCACTAAATCTTCTCCTATTAACAGCCCATTTGCAGACGGAAAAGGTATTTCTGCAGTCCTGTGGGGGCAGTTTGTCAAGCAGGTTTCGCTAATATTGCCTTCCTGTAAAGAAAGACATGAACTCTTTTGTGCTGGTTTCTCCTTCTCTGGGGATTTTGGTGCTCCAGCACCAAGGTGGTCTCCAGGTTCAACAACGCTGTTGTAATGATGGGTATCGGTGTCCTGGGGTCTCACCAACTGATGGCTCCTGGAGGCATTTAGCCCTGCTTGCAGAAAAAAAGAGTATGAACTGGCCACAAAGAAATTCCCTCTGGAAAGTTGAAGGGCATCCCAGCTATCAGGACAGAGAGGGTCTGTCATGCACAGTAGGTCTTCATGGCCCAGGAGGTGCCCCCCAGGCTTGTATTTCTTTGTAGTTTTAAGCTTATTTTGTATCTCCTGGCGAGTGAGATGTGCTTGATGCACTTTGTGGGCAGCCTGGACCTCACGCCTGTGTGGTTCAAGCTGCCAGACCGGGGGCACAGTCCCCAACACCATTCACACTCAAAGGCTCGTTGTGTTCCTGTGTCATCGGAGGGGGCTGCTGCCATACCCTCACCCTTATCTTTCACACCTTGTTGCAATAACTTCTCACTCAGGCACATTGTTTCCATTACAGATGATTTATTCTGTTGTTCTTATTTTTTTGACTTAGCCTTAGTCCAGCAGCTCTAGTTATTAAAGAGTGGCTCAGACCCATGAATCATGTTCCCCTACTCTTTCCAACTCAAAACATCACCTGTATAAAATGAAATGCCCCAAACACCATTATAAACAGCTTTTTCTGTGCTACCCCACAGTGCTGCCTACCACCCAAATGGGAATGAGGTCAGTGTATCCTAAAGGAGAGCCCGTTGCACACAAGATTGCTCCTGTTTTTCCAAGCCTACCTGCCAGAGACCTGCTAATGCACACAACGTAAAAATACTTGGCATGAGTCACCTCCCCCAGAATTTTTCCCCTTGGAAGCGGTGGAAATATTCCTCCTACATATGTCGTACGTTGGGTCTGGGTGTGAGTGGAGAGTTGTGTCAGCTGCTTTCCCGCGGTGATCACTGCACACCTCCACCCTCGCGTGGGTGTCCAGAGCAATGTGCTGCCTGGCTTTTCTCTCAGCCATTCCTGTGGGGACAGACTGGGGCACCGCTGGGCTCTTCTACCTCTTTGCACGGAGCTGCGTGTTTCTCTGGTTGTGGGAAATTGTCTTTAAAATCCTGTACAGCTCTAGCCCTCCAGCTAGCAAATGCACTGCTATGAACCTTTGCTTCTAGCCCTTTCTGCCCACTTACAGGTACTGTACGCCCTTACAATACTCTCAACTGTATATTTTTCAGTTTGTACCTTTATGCACAGATTGCTCAGCTCTTCTGTGGGGAACAATATGGGATGTCAAGTCTTATGTCTCCCTCATGTCTACATGTGTGCCTTTCAGTTCACTGCTGCTATCTGCTCCTGAAGCCACTCCAGCTGCTGCTGCTTTGGGATCTAACTTACAAAAAAGAAATGTCCTGATTTCTTACAGCCTGCTGGTCTGCTCGTCCTCTTCACTGGCAACATTCCTATGAAGGATTTCCTGAGCTAGAGGTGCTACCGCCTGTGCTGACACAGCCCTGAAAAGCAACAGAATCCAGATTAACTCCTGGCTATTCCTACTGGCTTCATTTGTGGTGTCCCAGGCAGCCCAAATTCACAGATGGCCAAAGCTCTCTTCCTTAGGTCTCTGTTCCTGCAGCTGTGGGTTTGCAGTCACTCCCAGGCTGGCACAGCCCCATCCAGCCAGAGGGTTTGGTGAGGACCAGGTAAGTGTGCTTGCCCAAGGCCAGCGCTGGGATTTTTGCCCCTGCTCTCTGCTGCAGTTTGATTTTGTGCTGGGGACTGGGTTTGTCTCCTTGCCAAACTGCATGAGTGGGTCTCAGCCCCAGGCTGGTCGTCACCTCCTTGCATCTTCTACTTTAAAAGCATATCCCCTGGTCTCATTTGCCTGCTGAGTGCAGGATACCAGAGGCTTCTCCAGCAGCTTTGCTGTTGGCTTTCATTGAGTTACACAAAAGTAATGAAGAGTGTCAAGTGCTGAAATCAGGCTGCCTCCACCTCTCCCTTCCTGTCAGTCTCCATAACCTGCATACCCAGAGGGAAGCAGTCTTTAAACCCTCTCTCCACACTCAGGGAGTTTCTCCCCCAGAGCTTTAGCTGCTCTGCTTTTCCACTCCATGTATTTTCTAAGCACATTTTCTTCTGATCCCACGGGAGGCTCAGCAGCTTCAGAGCCCAGGGCCGTGGTGGAGACCTGCTTTGGCCTGATGGCTCTGCTCTGATGCATCAGTATGATGCAGACAGCCTCTCCAGGAGCCCTGGGCACTGTTTCCCCTCTGTGCAGTCCTGTGTGAGAAGAGAGGCGGCAGTATGGGCACCTCTCCACCACAACCACAGCAGGAGCAGCCTGGTAGCAGCCCAGGGCTCAGGTCTGCTGACTTGGGGCTGGGTGAGACCCCAGACCTGTTGGCACATGCACCCCACCAGCCCTTGCCTCGAGACAGTGGTCACCAACACAAACATCCCTGCAGCCTAACATCAGGGCCAGGCTGGTTCATGCAAAAACTCCTGGCTACCCCTCGACACTGCAGTCTGTTCCATCCACTCACTTGGCTCGGACCCAACACCTCTGTGTCCCACGGGCACCACCGCAGAGCAGAGGATATCAGTGGCCCAGCCAGACCTTGCTCTGTACCTCTCAGGAGCAGGGCGGCTTGGCTGGTCCTTCCCCAGCAGCATCTCTGCCCCTTGGCAGCAGCGCAGCCACCAGCGGGGCTGCCCCTGCCAGCAGCCTTTGCTCCCAGAAATGCCCCACGCCGGGATCTGGCTGGGACTCAGCACAGATTCCCAGACTAAGCCCTTCCTGCCTGGTGATGAAATCACCATCAAAAGGCGCACAGCGGTGCTCCCACCGTCAGCCAGACATCTGCCGTGGGCTGCAAGGGAAGGAGCTGGGAAATAAACACGTCTTCCTGCAAAGGACCCCCACTGCTGGGAGGGTGGGATCACTGAAACCAAACCTGTCCTCACGGCCCCGGCGATGAGAGAGAGGGCCAGCTTGGCTCCTGGGCCACCAAATAAGCATGTGTCTCTGGTCAGCAGGTACCAGATTCACCTCCCAGGCAAGGACTTTGAGGGCCACAGGCAGAACCTGCTTTGCCTAATTTTGAACATACCTGAAAGAGGAGGTTGTTGAAGGATGGGGAGGGGCAAGACAGGCAGGGAGAGAGGAATTCCTGGCAAATCATAGCTGAGGATGGCTGGAAAATCACAGACCACAAGAAGATGACTGGGAGAAAGAGACAAGAATGAGGGCAAAGAAGGTGTAAGATTTTGTCCATTGCTCCATGAACATCCCCTGCTGGCAAGGTCCAGCGCAAGGTAACAGCTGCCTTGGAATTGCTCCCAGCAGCACGGAGACCCCTCACACACTCTGCACCCTGGACCCACCGGCACAACAGCATCAGAGGGACACCAGGTTTGACCAGCAAAAGCTCAACCCCAGTCCCTCTCTGTGGCTGACATGGCCAGGACGTTCTCTGCCAGGATGCTGGAGAGGTGTGAGGGGGCTGAGAACAGAGGGACAAAGACAGCATTGAGAAAAGCCCAGAAATAAAGAGACAACCACTTCCAGGAACCCACCTTCCCCACCAAAATAAGGCTGCTGATCTCATCCTGGCATAACCCTCAGACACCAGCTCTGCCCAAAGGCCACCCAGCTCCTGGCACCCAGGAAGGCCCATCACATCCCATGATGTCTCTTTGTTCAAGGAAGAATTTCAGCTCCTGGAAGACACGAGTCGCCTCTTTCTTAATGTATTACAACTTAACAAGCTTGGACAAAGCAGCTTCAAGTTTCCCCCCAGGGGATTCAGCGAAAGCTGTGATTTATCACGTTCTGCATGTAGCACTTCCCGGGGCCTGACTCCTGCCCCGTGCCGAGTGCTGGCCCCCAACCACGCTAAAAATGCTGCCCTCCCCCATGGTCACTGACCTGAGCATGACTCACGGAGCAAGGGGGGGACTGCAGCATTTCACAGGGATTTTATCCTTTCATCCAAGAACACCAAAGCTCTGTGCAAGTATTCATCACCCCTCCAAGGCACGGAAACACCGCTGCCATTCTAGAAGGAGAAAATGAGTCACAGGACTACAAAGTGACTTGTCCGTGCTCACACTGGAATGGGTCCAGCCAGCCCTGCGATATGGGAATTATGGGGGGCCCTCACTTCTGAGGTAGGAGATGAAATTTGAGGATTTTGCCACAATTCCCAAAGGCTTTCCAGTGACAGAGTAGTTCTAATAAGGCAGGCAGCAATAATCCATTTCATTTTCAAGCCAGAGAGTTATCTGAAATCCCTGCCATCACTTCCAGATATTTTTCTTGCTGATCCTGTACTTGTTTCAGAGATCCCAGGATGCACCTGGGATGCACAGTGACATGCACTAATTACTAACTTGGAACTGGTTATGTTTAGGATCATGAACTTATGCTGCAGGGTCCTTTCAAGTTAACTGTAACAGCCTCAATTAATCCTTCATTCATGGAAAGGCAACCCGGGTGGAAACAAACGGAAGGGAGGAAGAGTTGGGACTCTTGGATTCTGTTCCTTGCTCTTTAGCTCTGTCACTGACCCTAGACATGACTTGGCAGAAGAAGGCAGGCCTGGTGGTGAAGATATCAAATGAGATTTAGGAGATCTGCATCCCACTCCTGGCTTTGTCACAGATTCCCTGGGTGACTTCAAGTAAGACACTTGCTTAAACTTAAATCCGCATGGCAGCATTTCCAGGATCGGGGTGATCTCTCTTATCAGGCGTGAGGCCAATGCTATGCCTTTCTGGCGTTAGGCCAAGTCCATTTTGGCCATGCCAGCGTAGAGAGCCCATGGCTGCCTGAGGAGCCCGGCCGCCGATTCCCCACGTCAGATGCAGATGCCCTTTGGTTGAGCATCCTTGTCCAGCCATGGGAAGCAGAGCACAGGGGACAATGTGGCCACCTGGATCAAGACATTCCCAGTGCCCAAGCAGTGGTTGTTACTGGTGAGAATGTCTTGGTCCTCTCTGGCTGCACAACCACAGACCCATGTGTGCACGGGAGCTCCCCCAGTCCCAGGCTATATCGGAGCTACAACATACAAGCAGATCAGCCAGCAGGCTCATCCCACATTAAAGCTGCTGCAAGTAAAACCAGAAAATACAGTTGTCTTGCCAGCAACCAGCAAGGCAACAGCCAAACCAGCCAAGCTGGATAGAAACCGGTCAGGTAGCACCGCTCACCCTGGTTAGGCTGGGCTGGGAGCGAGGCAATGGGCAGGTTTAGGAAATGCTCACTGAGCTCCTTCTAGATGCCTCTGTTTGCAAGCCCAAAAGTCACTTTTGAAGGCACAGGCAAGGAGGGTAGTGTGTGTGATCCCTTGGTCCCAGCCCCAGCAGAACTGGCTGCAGCTCCTGCAGACACGGAAAGTCAAGGCTTCTCCATCCATACGCCAGAGGTGGTGGATACTCTGGGGGCTCAAAGGTGACGGAAGAGTGAGTTTGGCTCATATGGCTGCAGGACGAGGAACGGCAATAATCCCCTACATGCTGGACAAGGACTGAGAGACACATACAGACCCTGCCTTACAGGAGAGCTGGTGTAGATGGCATTACCCAAAGAGCCTGCTCAACAACCACTTGATTAGACGTCTTCCTATTTTGGTGGATGACAACTTGGCTTTAGTTATTTGCTCCTTCAGCTCCTCTGAGCTGACCTCTGCAGTAGCAGAGATGCCACTGGAGCCATTCAGCTGGGATTGGAGGCAGCCCAGGGGTCTGGAGAACTCAGAGATCCCCCTAAAAATGGAGAGGATCTGCACCACCTCCTCCACTGTAAAAACTAAGGGTCATTGGATAGAGCTAGGAGAAGCCAAAAACAGGCTAAATGAGGGTGTGTTTCATCCCGTGAAGGCTGGTGGATCAAGGAAACTCCTTGCCTATGATGTGACTGCAGAAAGCTTTCACAGATTCAAGAAGACACTCAATACGTGCTTGAAAAAGAAAACTGTTGAGAATTGCTAAACCAAGAAACCACATCAGGCTCAGAAAATCTTGCACACCGAAAGAAACTGGAGGGTGGGGAAGTATCTAGGGGAAAAACTGTACCTGCTTATCCTAATCTTACTCTTCGCTGGTCACTTACATCCGCTGGCTTTATTGGATTTCTCCTGAGGGCTGGGTGCCAGCCCCTCCAAGCAACGATGAAATCCTCCTCTCTTCACAAAAGGGTGCCTTCAGAAAGAGAAAATGATGTGGTTCTGGGGGATGACAAAGAAAGGGGGTAGTCAAAAGATCAATGTACTTAAACTGAGGACTGGGGTGGGGGGACCCCAAGATAAGCAATGCCCACAGTTCCTACCCCCCTCAAAGGCTCTGCCTGGAGATGTGATGGGAGAAGGATGGAAATAGGCTGCGTAGTCAGGGGAATTACCCTGCTGAGCTCCCTCCTGCCTCTGGGGATGGACAGCCCAGCCAGGGCCAAGGAGGCAGAGTAAATGGTCCCACAATATTGTGGAAAGGTGTAAGTAAAAAACTGATGGTTCCTCCAACAGGGAAGGTGTAAATAAAAAGGTGAGAAGAGCTGCCAGAACAACAGCAAGAGGCTGCGGAGGAGCTGGGCCACTGCTGGCAGGGAGAGATGGGCGAACCAGGCATTTGGTCTGCAGAGAGCCGTGAAGGGCTTGGCAGACAGCAGGCTCATGGTGGTGGAGCAAACCACTGTGTCCTGCCTCGAGAACCCCCTGCATGACAGCAGGGACCTCCAGCAGTGCATTTGCTGCAGTGCAGCTCCACCAGAGTAGGTCTCCAAGCATGAGCCAAAAGGCTGGGTGAGCGTTGGAGGCAGACTCGTTCATCCCTAATTTATTTGCTTGGTTTGCTGGTGTGTGACCATGGCTAATGGGAACCTCCCACAAAAATTACTCCTTCCCCTTTTGATCTTTAGAGGGGCTACGCAAGAACAGTGCTGTGACCTGTAATATATTACAGCAAAAAAAAATGCACATCTGGACACAATCAGCTCTGCACAGCTGTCACGGCTGGGGAGTGGGACCTGTTTTTCCCCACTCCCTGGGCAGGAGCAGCAGGAACGGATCTGGGACAGCAAAGGTGCAGGAGGGACGACTCAGCCCTTGAGTCTGCAGAGCTTCCCCCACAGCGTGAGCAAATACAGCCACAAAACCAAGTTTTAATCTTTTATTTCCCATTCAGGAGAAAATGAAGGGAAATGCCCCAGGTTTCAGCAAAAAAATACCCCCAGCCCTCCGTTGTCTCTCTCACAAGACCATTTCTCTTGTGTCTGGCACCCCACTGAGATGCAGGAGCTCAGCCTCTTTTTCCAGCTCTAACCTGTCCCTCTTTATGCTGATGGCACTAGATGCTCTTCCAGGTCTTTGCAGGGTCCCACCACCAAGCCACCTGGTGTCCCTGGAGTTAACAGGAGGGCGTAGAAGGCCAGTGGCATGCCGAGCACCTCACAATGCTGAGCCAGGAGGCTCTCAAAGGTCCAGTGTAGGATGCCCACAGAGGCACATGGGACCTGAGCTGGGAGCCAGGTGGCTCAGGAGGGTTTCTCTTTCAATTTGAGGGATTATTTCACTAGTTGGTGAGGTTTTTTACAAAAATCTGAAACCCAGAAGAACATTTTCTATAAAAAGGACCAAAGGAAAAAACATCTGGGGACAAAACTATTTCTAGCAGAAAAGCTTTTGCATGTGGGCAGCTGCAGAGGTCATACGAGAGGGATGCTGGAGCAAAGCACACTCCTCTGCCATCCCCTCCCTAAGCAAACCTGGTGACTGGGACTCCTGGCTGCCAGAGTTGGTTTCAAGACCTGCAAATGAAATCAGCTCCATTCAGTCAGCTGTGGCTTGCCTGACAAATGATTCCCATTTCAGACTTGGCTGCAAACTGTGGTTCCTGGGAAGGAGGAAACCCCTTGCAGCTGTAAACCAAGGTGGGGAGCACTGAGCCACCAAGGTGGAGAAGGAGGAGGGGAGAGAAAATCATTGACAGCCACAGTGGGACTGTCAGACTGCTGAGAAACGTCTGCTTGGTGATATCCTGCTGAAGCCTGGCCAGGAGGAGGCCAACAATCTCACCAGAGCATGAGAGGTTCCTGGCAGGACAGCCTGACCATCAACTGAGAGCCTGGACCAAGCTGAAGCCAGCTCAGCCAGATGATCCCCACTGTGGGGTCCCAGGATCCAAGAACTGGGGACATGGGGTGTGTGGTTCACGGAGGGTCAAAAAGGAGAAGGCTGGAGGTAGCTCCTGGCTGGTGGTCACGATGAAATCAGGAGAGCTCAGAGGAGGCTCAAGCATGGGTTATCTGGGATCCTCTCTTGCCAGGGTGGTCTCACTAACCACAAGCATTCAAATAATCATCAGTTCAGAGTGAAAATAAACAGGGGGATCTTTATTATCTGAGCCTTCAAGCTTCATCCGCTTCTCATTTTCTAGCTAGTTTGTTTCTACAAAGGGCATTTCGTTGGAAGAGGGGAGAGTCTCTCTCTGCGTGGTGCCTCTGAGGGGACTCGGGACAGCTGGCATCACGGTTTTTCCTGGATGACCCTGTCCTGGGGTCTGCATGAGCCCTGGGGTCATCACAAGGTGGGGGCTGCCCACCTGGGAGCTCTGTCCCAGGTCTGGGAGTGCACTGGGACTATGTCCCAGGGAGGGGTTCTGGGGACAGAAGGGGGGCTGTGGGCTGTAGGAGGCACCAGGAACATTTGTGCCTGGGGACAGCATCAGTTGGGCTGTTTTTCAGGCTGGGCAGAGCTCAGCCCACAGGCCAGACCTTGGGCAAATCCTGTCCCTCCCTGGTCCAAGCTGCCTCCCAGCCTACTAAGAGCCTCTGTGAGGGCCCTTTGGCCATACACAGAGAGCCCCCATGGGGCCTGACAGGGTTACCCACAGGCGATGGTGGCAATGGTGAGGTGCGAGGTGGAGGCTACACCGCACCTGCTCCTCCTCCTTCTTGCACCCCCTTCCACTCCCGTGCAGTGGCTGCATGTCTCCAGGATGGGGCTTGTACAGGACTCCTAGGTCTGTGCATCAGCATCTCCTCCTCCTCCTCCCTGCCTGTGACCCTCCAGTATGTCCTCAGCAAGGACGGTCCCCCAGCAGGGCAGGGACGCTGAGCTGCAGGCAGGGCTGCCCGCGGTGCCAGTGCAGGGGCAGCTGCTGAGACTTGCCAAGCACCGTTTATCTCCAGCAGCTCCCTCAAAGGCAAAGTGATGATGGGGCGATAGGAAACCGCTGAGCGAGCAAGGGCAGGGCGCAGGGCAGGTAATGCTGTGCTGTGACTCAGCCCTGGGCTCCATCCCATTGATTTTCCACCCAGGCAGCCCAGCGGTGCACAGGGCAGTTACTCCAGGTTTAGGATAAGGGCAGGACTTGGCCGTGCAGTCCCATCCTGGGGATGAAATGAAGTTTGGCTCCCACGCCAGTGGGCCAGCCTTCCCCCTGCCGCTGCTTATACCACTTGGTATCCTCCATCCCCCCTGGACACTGAGCCAGCAAGGAGCCACCGGCCCCTGTCCTGCACAGACCAGGATGGGAGCTGGACTATACTGTAAAACACACACATGGGTATTCGCCTTCAAGGGCCTTTCAGGTTCCCACCCTTTGCCCACTCGCCCTGCAGTTATTACCAGAGAACACAACTTCTTCAAGCAGTGGAGGCCAGATTTTCAGCTGATGTAAAGAAACATCCCCCAGAGCAGCCTCTGGAGCTGTACTGCTTTACACCCGCTCACCGCGTGGCCCCTAGACCGGTATCTCTTACGGGCAGAACAGCTCTGCACCACAGCTCAGCAGCTTAAAAATATTTAAGGGACTTCTTCAGTGCTGGGAAGCAAAGAACTGGTGGCTGGGAGTCAGCCTGGCAGGCGCCTGGGGAAAGGCACAAGGGATGCAGAATTGTCCTCCTGCCAAGGAGTTCGCAGAAGGTACAGGCTGCTGATGCCAGAGCTCATGGCCATGGGATGAGAGGTCGGAGAGCTGTGTGGGGAGCTGGAGGATGCTTGGATGCATTTCAAGCCTACATCCCACCAAGCTGCCGAGCATGTGTGTGTGACCGGGAAAGATTTCTGATTAAAGCCAGTCTTTCCAATGCTACCTCAGTCTGGGATATCAGATGAGTTTGAACAGGAACAGAGAGCCAAAACTCCTGAGGCTGCTTTGGCAGGCATAACAAATATGTATGTTACATGAAAAAAATGGTATTAAGCTGGAGTTATGGGGGAGCTCAGATATCAGTAGTTTGGGGTGAATAATATTACAAGGTCATTGCTATTAACCTAAATCCAACTGTTATAAATCCAGCAAATTTGGAGCTGAGGTTAAGCGTCAGGGAATTTCAGGCATGTCAGGAATGCAGAGATCAGGCACAAAACACCTGTAGTGAAACCAGAGAGAGGAGAGTGAAACGCGTCTTTAAAAGTGGGTTACATCTAATCCAGCCACAACGGGTGGATCGTTCCTCTGTGTCACTGTGAAGAGAAAGCACCTCCAGCAAAGCAGAGAAAAGCTTAGGGTCGTGAATTAGCAAACACATTTGCACACAGCTGCCATGCATGGTTTTGTGTGGTCCAGCCTGCCCACACATGCTCCTCCTGCCACACATGCAGGTTTTGGTTATTCTTAAGCAGGAGTGAAGGTGTTTTAGAGAGCCAGAGACCCAGAGGACTAAAAAAGAGAAAAAAATTAAATTTTGTGCCTATGAAGGGAAGGCTGGAAATGTGAACAACTTGTCTGGGCTGGCAGAGAGCTGGAGATGAGTGCTCTAGGCCATGGAGCAGCTGGGATGGCAGTGGAAGGACCACCATGCCCGCAGCAAACCAGGTGGGTTTGGACTCACCGGATTTGTGCTCTTTCCCGTACACTTTTAAGCCAGGGATGCTGCCCAGCACAGTAACAACTTTCTGCCACAGGGACACATTTGGTCACAGCAGTGTTGGCAAAGTGGGGACAGGCCCAGTAAAAACCAGTGGGAAATGGGGCCGAGAAGCCCATGTTGGACAGACTGGAGAAGTTACCAAGGGCTGGCCAGGCGCAGGAGCTGCCAGGCATGGGCACTCTGCTGACAGGGCAGAGGGAGCGTCTGGGTTTGCAGCCAGGCTTGTGTCCAGCCTCCAGGGACATGGGGCAAGCAAACAGGTTGGGGTGAGTGCGTGGAAATGCGAGGCTCTAGTGCTGCACTTCTGCTGAGCTGTTTATTGGGGGGCAATACCATGAGTACCCCCAGCAGTGATGCCTCAAGTGAAGGGCTCAGTCCAGACAAAAGGTGCGACAGGAGCCCTCTTGGGACAGCAGCTCCCCAAGGCCAGTGGGCAAGTGCCAGCCAGCAGCATGCCTGCACAGGGGCTTCGCTCAAGGACACCTCCCTGCTTCCAGCTGTCACCTGCTGTTTGCATACAGTCATTGCTACCAGTGGAGCACCCCGCAACGTCTTCAGATTTGCAGTTAATCCCTGGTGACAGTTGACAGTTTGCTCCCTGGATGTATAAGCGTTAACCCCTCCAGTGCTGGTGGCACTATGCTGGCTCGGCGAGTGGGTGGGCGCAAAAGGGTTAAGTCAGCAGCACTGCAGTTAATCAGATTGGAATCCGGTTTAATTGCAGGTCGCCTGTGATCCTTGATGCCTGCTCTTACAAAGTGATGGAAAATGACAAATATTTATCCCCGCTCTGGCAGTGGCCCTTTATCTTCCCACACTGTCATCAGGCTTTTCCAACCGGGCTTTCTGGCTTTGGGGAGAGAAGAGTGTAAGCAGATACTATATAAGGGTAAAAGCTGGTTTGGGCAGCTGTCAGCTTTTGCATTCGCAGCATTCCTGGGAGGAGAGGCTGGGGGAGGAGGTGTGAGACACTGAGGTAGCTCATGGGCACCCAGGTGCTGCTGAATGGGCTTCCTGGGGTCACCACTGCCTGGCAGGAGGAGATGCCTGGTCTGGGGAGCAGAGCAGAGCAGGCGCTTTTGATGTGGCACAAAAAAAGGGGGAGTACATGCTCCCCTGCTTAAGGAGAGATGCGCGAACCCTTTGTTAGGTGAGGGATAACCTGCAGTTATCCTTGAGCTAGGGAAAGCTTTTCTCGTTGTTGCACAGAGATGTGGAATGGTGAATTGTGCCGCTATATTGCCCTCACCCCACCACCACCACCACCACCACCACCCCCCGCACTGGGCATGCTGTGAGCACATGGGCAGGCAGAGAAAAACGCCTTCAGGAAGGCACAGGCAGGGGAGAACAAGGCAAGCAAGCAGCTACAGAAGCCACACAAGCCTGTGCTGCTTCAGATATTGTGATCGTGGTGGTGGCCTGGCCATGGGCTCTAACGGAGGGCTGAGCCCTCACCAGATGAACCAGGATTTCTCCCAGAGTGGCAGTGCTGCAGAGAGATGCAGTTGCAGCCTGCTCTTGCAGCCGCAGTGTGCCCTGAGGGTCCGTGGGGCTTCTTCATGCCTCATCTCCCAGAGCCTCATCACTGCCAGCGTGTCCCAGTCCCCGCGGTGCTGAGCCTGGGAGCCCTGATTTCAAGGCAGGGGGACAAGTGGGAACTCAGGCACTTTTAGCTGCCTCCTTTGGAAATCTGGGGTTAGGAACATGGAGCTATGAAACCATCTTCTGCTGAACTGGACCCGCCCAACCGCAGCCAGTTTGTGGCTACACCAGGCTTTCCAGAAAAGGGTTGTTTCTCCACTCAAAAAAACCACCCCAAAAACAAAAGTACACAGGAGGATTTGAAATCTCTCCCTCCACCAGATGCCTTCAAGAAAGCACATCTTTAAGTATTCAAAACAAATAAATTGCATTCTGCCTCCTAGGCTTCAAGGGGTCCTTCAGCTATGAAAGAGCTCATCAGCCTTTTTTTTATGGATTACCTTGCTACTGCGGGTTGCAATATTACCCTGAATAGGTTCGTCTCCCAGACATCCTGCAATATCTTAACTCCCGTCGAGCACTGCCTTTCTTTCCTCCACAGCGCTCAGGGTTTGGACAGCTGCCAGCGTCCTCTCTAAACGTTACCAGAAGGGCTGGCAGGAATTCAGCCCTAACTCATTACAGGTCTCGCATACATTCAGCTGGGGGTGAAGGCTGGCCTCTTTTGGGACCCTGACAGAAAATTTAAATTGAAATGGGAGGATGGAGGGGAAAGAGCCCGATGGAAAAATAAAATTCCTGACAAGGATGTGTATATTAAAACCCCCCACTGGCTGCATCTCTTGCTGCAAATCGATAGCCCCATCCCCTGCAGCATGGGTTGCCGCTGTTGAAAATGGCTCTGGTATTTGCACTGATGTGCTAATGACATGGTTATCCCATGAATGCTCAAGCTGGGGTTGATGAGGGCTTTACACACCCTGAAATAGAGGCTTTGCTTCCCCCAGCATAGCTCCAGTCCCCCAGCTAGTGCACCAGAGCTGTGTCCCCTGCATGCAGTGGCCCTGGTGTTTGTTGCTGGTGACACCTCATTTCCCTGCTGCAGGGCTCAAACTAAGGGACTTCCTTCAACCTGAAGTTCTGTTTGTCTCTTCTGTGCTGTTCCATCTCCTTTGGTGTTCCTTGTACCATGCAAGACCATCATTTCTCAGCACTGTTTAAACACAGTCCCTGTACGAGCACTCCCCCTCTATGCTTATTTTCACACGATTTTACATTGAAAAATCCCTCGAATCTCTGCCCTAGAGGCACAGCAGCACCTGCAGAGATTGTTCAAGTAGAAAACAATAAAAAAAAAGGGGGTATTTTATTTTTCCCAGATTCAGGTTTAGTTTCCACCCAGTGCTGAGATCTGCTGGTGATTGAATAACAACACACATATAAAGTTAGAACTAAGAAATAATAAATAAATAAACTAATAACAAAAATTTGAGTTACTTAAAAAGACATTCATTTCAGCCTCTTTGAACCCCAGGGTGTAAATACATGTGGAGGAAGGAAGTCTCTGTTAAATATTCAGCACCAAGATCCTTCAGCAGAGGTGGGGAAGGTTGCAGTGGCTTCATCTCCAGATTGCCTTAAATTCATTTGCTAGATAGGTTCATTAAACTGATACAGGCAGGCTATGTGGACTCTCTTCAATCAGGCTGAGGATGGTTAAGTGAAGGTGGTTGCAACCGCTCCTATGCTGATATGCAAATACCTGCACCAGGAGCTGCACCTGGTTAACTTGAACCCAACAGGGTTCGTCTTTCAGCAAGAGCAGACTTTCCTAAGGTGCCTTCCAGCAAAGTCAAAGACAACCAAGGTTAACATCCAGGATAATTAATAGGCTGTTTGTTTGTTTTACAAACAGCCTTTTTAGATGCTCAGACCAATCTCATCCATCTTAAAGAGATGAGAAAAGGCACAAGTCCAATTAAAAACAAAATCATTGAATCATTTGCAAATCACCTTAATTTTCATCCTAAGGCTCTACCAAGCATCGCCACTACGATGCTGGTGATGGGGCCATCGCTCCAGTCCCACACAGGCAACATTCCCATTTCCCACCTAGGCATGGGTGCAGCCTGTGTCGGGGACACGGAGAGACCAGAGACCAACACGCACTCCTTGAGAATGGCTCCCAGTGTGTACGGGAGGCTGAAGCTTCCCCACCCCGCCCAGGCACACTGCTTCAGGTCCCCATCTGCCAGCTGGGGACACCTTCCCCATGCCATTACTCTGCCCTGTCATCCCTTGGGGGCTGTGACTTGGGGACAAGGTACACCAGCACAGCACAGTGTCTGGAGGGGACTAGACTCTGCTGGTGGGATCCCAGTGCTCAGGCCAGCACCGGTGCCACAAAGGGGGGAGCACCCTGACCTGAATAGGCCCATGCAGGCTCATTTGCCCTTTGGCATCAAGCGAAGCGCTGGTGCCCATCTGACAGTGGAGCTGGGCTCCGCCTCACTAATGTGCCAGGGCTGTGCCAGGGGTTAACTGCTCCTGACCCTGCTCATCCTCACCCGCCTGAGGGAGTGTGTTGGCTGGAATTGAGCAGAGTTCGATCCCCTGTCCCCCACGGTCCCTCCTCCCCAGCCCAGGGAAGGTGGTTGGCACATGAGTTACAAACTAAACGACCAGCTGATAGCTGAGTATTGGCCTGCTAATTAAACCAGCAGGGTTCAGTCAATCATTAAATTGGATTGAATTAAATTGAATTAGATGGTGGCTGTGGGCTAACATCCCAGGGCAAGCCCGGCTGCCAGGGCTGTGACGGGAACTCCCTGCGCAGCATACCCTGACAGAGCCAGCATGCTGCGATATGGATGTGATAGGAGGATCACTGACTGCTTCCCCTTGCAGGAACATCCCCCGAGAATAATTTATCTCTCAGCCTGTATGCACTGGACTCAGCTGCTGGGTTTCTACGAGAGAGGGTTTCTCCCGTTGGCCCTTAAGTGGTGTCAGGAAGCTGGTGTCCACAAGCCCTGACACTCCGGCTTTCACGTCAAAGATAAATCACCATGGAGGAGGCTTGTAAAGGTCAACTGGCTCCTTTGAATGTAATGCAATAAAACAAACTGCGTACGATAATTGGTAATGGGAGGAGACCACCCTCTTCCCTTTTAGGCATGCTATCATGTCCCTTGCCTAGAGGTGAACTGGACCAGGACAGACATTCTTCACGCCTATGAGACCAAGAAGTGCAGTATCAGCACAGAAAGGGCAAGCTGCACCAGATGACATATCCTACAGCCACTGGGTCTGTCACAGTCTGCTGGACACAGGAGGGTGAGAGCGGCTGGGACACACTCCTCTGCCCCAGCCTCTGAGCTGTCCTGAGTCAGGGAGTGACTGCGATGTGCCCAAGGCAGGCAGCAGGTCCAGCCTGGACTTTTATCTCCTGTTCCACAGCAGAAGCTGCACCCTGGGAGAAGCACTTGCACATCCCTGGCGAAAATCTCCAGGCAAAAACCTGAAGGCCAGCCTTATGGGACAGTAAAGCCACTGATGAGCCCCAGAGCTGTGGCTGAAAAGTGGCCATGCTGCTGGAGCCACCAACTGGAACAAGCAGCTCCAGACCCAGGTGGGCTCAGACACACTCGTGCCCCAGTGTTTGGGTCCGCTGATGGATAACCGGACAGCATCCCACCAGGTGGTGAGAGTTATTTATTCAAAGACCAGAGAGGAATTGTAGTGCCAGGCTGCTCATGAGCAGGCAGCAGCTATAAAAAGCCCTGCAATTGCCTTCCAAGCTGGTGATTCAATAACAAAATGCAAAAGTAATATTAAAGCTGCCTGCTGTGCCAACTGCTGGCTGTCTGCAGCAATAAAAATGCCGTAAATCACCTCCAATTAAAGACTGCACAGAGTCTAACTGAAAGCTCCAACTGAAGCTGGGAAAATCCCTGGTACACCGAAATCGCTGGGGCAAACTCTTCATGCCATTGCTTGCCACTTGCAGGAGACTGGAGATGGTCAGAGTGCTGCAGCCTGGCCCCACAAATGTGCACTTCTGAACTGTGAGAGGGTTTTACAGGGTTAGGAGAGCTGGCAGTGCCTGTGCCCCATGTCCAAACACGAGGTAGGGCTTGGGAATGCTTTTGTGTGGTTTTCTAAGCAGACACAAGCTCTCAGGGTCAGGTCTGAAGAAGACAAAGTTGTTGCTAGCCCTGGAGACTGCTGGCAGTCTGGTGGGACCTGCCGGTGCACTTGGGTATGTCCATGCCTTCCTCAGGTGGACCTTGAGGAGCTCACACCTTCTTGCAAGGCAGGGAGACATCTTGCATGCATTATTTGTCTTGAAAAATGAGCCCTAGGCTCCTAAGGCAGCCCAGCAGCCATCTGATCTCCGCTCTTGCTGGAAGGTTTCTCCTCTGTGGTCTGTCAGATGCCATCCTCAGCTCAGCTTTTGGTGATTTACTCCTCTGAGTAGACCCTGAAGGGTTTTTCTCCTCCTTGGTACACAAGGATGTTCAAAGATCACCTGAGGGCAGGTGGGAGGCAGGCGTGTGGAGCTGGGATGTGCAAGGACAGGCCTGCTTTTCAGCACAGATCCCATCCTGTTCCAGCAGCATGGCCTGTGGGACACCTAGGGCAGCCCTGGCCCAAGCATCCCCTCAGTTCTCAGCATCCCACCCACCGTGGCATGGCCCCCAGCCTGCAGAGAACAGCCAGCTCTGCTGTGCCTTTGTTCCTTGTCCAACGGGCATGGCCAGGGCTTCTGCCGAGGGTGCTGGATACACCCCGATGGGAACTTTTTCGGTACTGTTTCTTTTTTGCTGATCCTTTAATTGGGTAAAAAAATGGATGGGTTTAGTTAAATCTCTGCCAGAAAGGAGCGATTGGTCTCAGATGGAGATTTTGGTCCAAGAGGAAGGATTTGATCCCTTCAGCCCAGCCAAGGGCCACTGCAAGGCTATGAGAAAGCCCCCTGCTTGCTCCCCAGCAATCCCAACCTGCAGCTGTGGTGCAGTCATCTCTTTCAGAGGCAGCTCCTCAACTTCTGCCCAGCCCCTCCAGCACACAGCCAGCCCAAACCCTGGACCACGCAGGGAACTTGCATTCCTTAGCATCACTTGTGTATTTGTATACAACAAATCTCAAAAAACCCCACCCTGCTGGGTTTGCCCAGCTATAAATGGGGCATTTAGTTCAAATCAGAAAACATTCTGTGAGCTCTGGCAGCATGGGCAGAGGGATGGGGGAAGGAAAGTGAAGGGATAAATAGTTTCCAGCCAGGGTAGGAAGGTGGGAGCTGTACCAGGACTGTCCTGCCTAGAGCAAATGGAGATGTGGCATGAGAGAGCAGGCTACAAATAAACCTCACATCCAAAATGTGAGGAGGGGAATCTTTCACATCCAGAGAGGCATGCATGACGTGCTCATCCTGCTGGCATCCAAGCACCTAATCTTGCAGTTGTGCTGAGTAAAGGTTGGTTCTGGACAAGGCAAAGAACCACAGGGAAATGTGCCCTTTGCAAGTGGCTTCATGGGAAACCTCGGCTGTTTTCTCAATTTTTTTTTTAAGTCTACAAAATTCTAGCTAGGTTGAACTAGATGATCTTCTGTGGTCCATTCCAGCTTGAACTACCCTCTGATCCTACAATGCCTAAGAATTTTCTCTTCTGGCCTTTCTACTATGTAATGGCTACACCCTTTTCCCTTAAAAGGAGCACTGCAAATGAGAAGTACTTCTGCAATGTGAACTGGTGTAACTGGGATGAGAATCTGACCTAGGGAATTGCAAACTCTCAGCTAGACAGAAGGAAAAGGGCACCTCCCCAAACCTGCCGCACGTGGTTTTCCCAGGGACAATTTCCGATCTCAGGGTGTGGTGAGTGAGGCGGGGGAGGACAGATCTCCCAGACAAGTTCCTGCTTCGAGGGGAAAAGGGAGGTTCAGATTTCTGGCTGTTTTTAAGCAGAGACTTGTGAATGAGCCCTCCGTTCCCCTGAGGGAAAAGAAACACATGCCAAACCCTTGTGTGGAGGGTGGAAGGCATGGTTGCAAAAATCCTGCTTTACCTTCCCAGCCTCTGCTCCTTCCCAGCATGATGGATGCAGGAAAGGGGAAGGAAGAGAGAAAACACGGAGTGGGTGAGCACAGGTCCCCCGTGCGTGTCTAGGTGTCACTCCTAGCACGATTGCAGCAAGATGATCCAAGATGGATCTCATCCCAGGTCTTCCGCTTCAGCCCTTCATGTTTGAGGAGGCTCGAGATGTTCTACGAAGTGTCCTGGCTTCCAGCACAACCTGTTAGAAAACGGCCACATGAGTGTCAGAGGCTTGCTCACGGGGAACGCAAATCTTTCGCTCTGCTGCTTAGATCTTGAATCATTTGCTGCAGAGGTGGCTATTTTTGCTGATCTGACATCAGGTTCACAGCAGCTTGTCCTACCAACTATTGTGCAATCCCCTTTTGTGAGTAAGAAGCAAACTTTCCATTCCTGATTTAGCTAGCTTTTTAAACTATCCAGGACTAAAATATATGATGGGTGAGACAATGAAGCTCATATTTGGTGCTGATTCCTGCACGGTGCCCTGGAGAACACCCCGTTTCAAAACGTTTCCTATTGACATATGAGATAAAATAAACAGCGCGGTCCTAGGGGACAGCATGCTTCAAGAAATAAGTGTAACCTCATCTTACTGTAATTTATTACATCTCGGAAAGCTTTGAAACTCAAGCATTAAGGATGAGGCTTGAATTTCCAATTCCTTTCAAGCTTCTCCCATAGAAATGTTTACTATAAAGTAATTTTATTGTGAAATAATTTTTCTTTTATTCCTACACTTCTCTGTGTTTTGATCCCATGCAACAAAGCAGTCAGTTTTCACATGAGCATTTCTGCTTTTTCCTCGAACCTTCCTTCTGAAGGTGTCAAAGCACATTATACATCAAACATGATCTCATCTCTGACATGGCAAGCGGGTGTAACAATGTTTCTTCCCTTTGCAGGGTGCGTGAGGGCAGGGAAGGTACCGTGGCTACTCAAAGTCGCAGCAGTTCAGGGAACCTGGAAACTGAATACGCATGATTTCATTCATGTGTCCCCTTGTCACCCCCAAGCACAAACGATATCTGTGCATATGCAACTCCAATACTGAAATATTGAATTCTAAATTGAATGGCTCAGTATTGTTCAGTACTTGAAGTTACGGAGAAAAAAATCGCCCCAGAAAGACGCTAAGATGTCCTGCTTTGCAGAGACATGAGGCTCCTGGGGGAGGCCGGACCTGGGTCTGTAAGTCTTGGAGATGTGCCCAAAACCTGCTGCAGTCAGAAAGCAGGGCAGAGAGGGAGGACGCCAGTCTCTGCAGGAAGCAAACGTGTCAAATAATCAAGAAATGAGGATCATTTGGCTTGTTTGTGGATGCTGGTAGGGACATGTGACAGAACAAACAGCTGCTGGATGTCGATTGTGTGTCTTCCCCTTGCAGAAGTTCATTCTGCCCAGCAATGTCCAAAGCAGACTGGTGGTGTAGGTGTATATCACCCAGTATGGAAACCAGCTTTCCAATACAGGTCACCAGTCCTAAGACCTCTACATTAGAAAGGAATGGAGCCTTTTTTTCCTAAATCCTCCACATTGTTTTAAAAATCTCAAGCACTGTCTTATTTACCTGCTCAGGTTCCAGCTCTGGAAACACCCATGGGGACATGCTTTGCCTTAAGCACATGCATGCCCTAGTAGCAGCGGTATCATTAGACGTCTGCTTAAAGGTAGAGAAGCAATTTTAGGATTAGGGAACAGCTGAGTTTCTATTTCAAATACAAGTATTTTATGAAAGATGTTTCTTTCTGCTCTTTTCAGTCTCCCGGGGAAGATGAAAACATCATCTTTCCCTGTATGGGTTAAAGATGTTGAGTAGATTTGGGGAATTCCTTCCTAACACTGGCCTGGATAAAAATCATTATGTGATAAAAATAATAACTCAATGCTATAACTCTGACACGCTTCATGTGGCCTCTACAGGGTCCTCAAAGATTTTCCATGGAAATAATTTCCTGAAAGAAACAAAACTCTTCCAACAGCCTGTCTCTAGAATAATGTTTTCTGTGTGATATTTATATTTTTCTTGTAAAAGATGCTGTATGCCTAAAAATAGAAGTTTTGTGACTGAAGCCTGAAGCAGTATGATATGGAGGTGCTGACCTGGAGCATGAGGGTGTCGAGGTGTGGATGCTGCACCATCCCGAGGCCTCAGCTGCCCCCAGGGGTGACTGTAACCAGTGCATGATGCACTCCTTGCGTGCATGGTTTTTCCAAAGGCAGCAAATACTCATCAGGCTGCTCCGCTGTAAAGCCCTGGCGAATGCCAGCTGATTATCTCGTGGAGACCTGATGGCTGAGAAGGCAAAACTGTAAACCCCGGGAGATGTGGCACACTGGATGCCTGTATTTAAGCAACCCAAAGGCTGCGTGGTGTTGGCCTTGCTCTGCTGCCTACGGCTGCTCGGGGCGGCTCGCTGTGCAGCTCAGCCGCCCCGGCCCCGGGAGTGGCAGGCCTTGCAAAGCGAAAAACAGCTGGGGAGTAACCAGTTCAGCCTTTCAGCTTTCATCTACCTGCGTTTGCGAGTCAACACCCTTATTTTTGGTGAAACAGGATGTACGAGACCTCCCACTGAAATGGTAATTAAGAGGGAGACTTTCATATAAATCCAAGTGCCAGGAGTTGCGCATGAACTGATTTGTGTGCAGAGATGAGCAGAGATGACCGAATGATTCCCAGTTCTGTGCCAGGAGCCTAGCTCTCCACGGTTTGCTTTATTGTCTCCTTTTTTGAACCAAGCAACCTGTCCAAAAAGGCTAAGCTGTATTGAAATGGCAGGCACTGCTGTGAAACACTTCCGTTTGTGCAGGTAGACCATAGAAAATCCCGCTTCCTAAGCACAGGAGGAATGGGAGACATCATTACTCCTGGCCCCAGGCACTGCCTGACACCCCCTGTCCTTCCCGGGATCCCCCGCTGCTGCTTTGCCCTGTGCCAGGCTTGATGCTCCTTCCTGCTGCCTCTCCCTGCTCCTCACCTCCCTCGTGGTCTTGTTCAGAAGGATCTGACACAAATTCCTCCCACCAAAATAGCTAATTCCTGAGCCACTGGCATTTCGTCTGGGTGGGGAAACGAAACCCGCAGCTCCTGTGAGGGGAACCGTTGATGCTTTTAGCTACCTGCTGGCACGCAGGGCTGGAGGGAGCAATGGTTGTGGCAAGAGGTTGTGCCCATTCCCCAGAGGCTGAGCACACCATGTGCGATCCCTGAGAAGCTCCAACCCAGCAAGCGAAACACTGGAAAGATTTTGAAAAAAACCAAACCAAAACAAAAAACCAGGGAAGGCCATCACGCCGTTGAAGCTCTCCATCTTGAAATCCCCCAAACCCACCTGGCACTGGGTTTCTCTGTGAGCCCACGAGACTCTCAGAGACATTGCAAATGGCCTTCCCCATGCTGCTGTCTCCCACCTGCCCACCCCATTACAGAAAGTTTACGGCAAATGGGTGAGAGCTCCAAAAAGCCTTGGGATTATGTTTAAGGAAGGGGAAAAAAACCACACATGGGAACACGCGCTGGGGGGGCTGCAGAGCCAGTGCGGGGAAGCTGGGCCAGATCCAGGGGCTGGGAGCCTGCGTCAGACATGCAGTAAGGGTTGGGTGTTTTATTTTTAATAGTCAGGGTAATTAGCCCCGGGAGCAATTACTGAGGGCTGCGGCAGAGTTCCTAGAGCTTAAAAGTTTGGAAATCGGGTCCAGGTGCTTTTCTGCTGGACTGCCATCCCGGCCTGGGCCTGGAAACCAGCGCGGGCCGCCTCCGCCGGCGCTGCTGAGGTGAGCGTGAGGCGACCCGCGCCCGCAGCGCGCCGTGGGCCTGGCGGCAGAGCACTGCCCGCCTCCAGCGCCCCGCCGACCGGCCTCCCCCGTTATCTCTCCTCTCAGTGGAAGCCGGCCTGGCTGCCCGGGCCTTAAAAACCCTTTATCGACGCAAAACGCCGGGACGCCGCGGAGTGTGGGGGGGAGCGCGGGTGGGTGTGGGGGGAGCGCGCGCCCGCCCCGCGCTGCAGCACCGCGCGCACCACCCGCTGCAGCGCCGAGGACGCGCCGCGCCCCGCGCCAGGCGTGCTGCAGCGCGGGGCGGGGCCCGCCCCGACAGGCGTGGCGAACCCCCAATGAAAGGAGGGCTGTGGGACGACGGGCGGGACCATCCCACCAATGAGCGCTGGGGAGGCGGGGCGAAGCGGGGAGGCTGGGTTTGGAGGGTAGCGTGTGGAGGTTGCTATGGCCGTGGCTGGAGAGCGGCCGCGTCGCGCGCCAATGGGACAGCACGCAGCGGCAGACGGACGTGGCCGTCGCCCAATGGGCCGGCGGCGGTCGGCGGCGGCGGGGGCGGGGCCTGTAGCGGCGGCGGCGAGCTGGGGGCGGAGGGCTCGGTGTGGCGCTAAAGGAGCGCGGCGGACGGGGGGCGGAGCGGCACGAGTGCTGAGGAGCCGGGCGGGCGGTGCGAGCTCCGGGGCACGGCGGCGGCCGGGCGCTACACAGGTGAGGCGGCGGGGCCCGGCCCAGCGGTCCCGTCTCCCCGCGGCGGGCTGGGCCGGGGCGGGGGGGTTCGTTGGGGGCGCACGGGCGGGCCCGCCCGCGGAGGGGGTGGGGCGGGGGCGGCGGGCCCGGCACACAAAGACCCCTTGTGTGGGCCGCGCCGCCCGTCCCACCCGCCCGCGCCGCCGCATCCCCCTCCCGCTCGCCTCCCCCCCCCCCTCCGCCGCATCGCCGCTGCTCCCGGCTGCATCGCTGAGGGGAAGGTGGCCATTTTCTGCCTTTCCCGCAGCCTCCGGGCGGGCGGGGCGGCGGCTGGGTGGGGGGCGCGGGTCTGGGGCCGGGCCGCGCCGGGGAGGGGGCCGCTCTCGGGCCCGGCGGCCCCGGCAGCCTCCTTTGTCCTTCGGGGCGGCGGCGGGGCCTGCGGGCCTGTGAGGGGGCTCCCGCCGCGGCACGGCGGCGAGCATCAGCCCTCGGCGCCCGGGGGCGGTGCGGCTTCTGCGGCTCCTTGGGCTGCCTCTGTCCTTGAAAATGCCCGGGCTGCGCTGAGGGGTGCCGCTCCCCGTCCCCGCCGGGGTATCTCCACCCCCCTTTTGTTTAGAGGAGCAGAGCATGTGTAGGGTTTTTTTTGGTTGTGGGTGTCTTTTTATTTTATTTTATTTATTTATTTTTTTTTAGCACCAGTCTTTTGGGAGTACTGGATTCCTGCATGATAAATGTGCTCATTTGTGTATTTAATTTGAATGCCATTGTTAACAGAGGAGCCCTGGGTAGGGTAAGCTGGAGCTTGCTTTGCTTCTGCAGAGGGTCTTTTGTGACGGGCTCTGTGGAATTCAAAGCCAAAATGGAAAAATGACCCTGAAGCTGCCTGCAATCCCTCTGTGTAAGGTGTGTTCCTCAGGACCTGGTATAAAGTCAGTCCATGCGTTCATTTCAGTCTTCCACCTTGAATGCCATTGGGGAACAGCAATGATTAATTTTGTGTTAAAAGTTTTATTTGACCTCTAGATTTCACTACATCTTAGTGTGCAGAACTGAGACAGACCTTATCATAAATGCGTTCGGCTATTGCACCTGGCAGGGAGCTTTCAGACCCTGACACCGGGATGCATTTGCACGCGAGGGCAGCAATGGTGCTTCAGGCCTTTGTTAGAGCTTCAGCAATAGTCTAGCACAGTGGAGACAAACAGCTTTCTGAATTGGGGTTGGAGGCTCGGATGTTAAATTTTTGGGCTTCTTGAGCCAAATGTAGCATTCCTTGAATAAGAGCTTCATTTTCCTGGCTGAGGAGTCCAGCTATCACTTACAGTGTCCGCTCAACGATTCCCTCTTTCTCCATTGATTTTTTCTTTTTTTTTCTCTAAGAGGTTCTTCTAAAATATTTTAAATGTTGAGTCATTGCCTCTTGATTTGAATTAAGCTGGTACTAAACGGTCTGCTCCTCAAACCTCTGAAGGGTTCAATGACTTCATACTTACTTCACATTAAAGTTGGACAATGTAACAAATGTCCATGCCGTAGATGGGGACACAACTATTGTATTTAATTACATGTTCTTCTGAGGATGGGTGTGTTGCAGAACTTCCATCAGGGTGCATACCATGGTATGAAAGATGACAAATGCGGTTTGCGAAACATTGCTTGCTTTTTGAAGCTAACCTTTGGGTTACCTGCTGGAAAAGGCTATCATTAGCTAATGTAACATTCTTCAGCAGAGAAGATCTAGTGTGTGGAAAAATCCCCAAGATATTTAATGACCCCAAGTACTACGTGTCAGGCTTGACCTTGTTGCTCCTTGGGCAGTTACGGATGAAACTGCTAGCTCCAGGAATCCTGGATGTGAAAGTGGTATTAACTAAAGGTGCAGTGGTGTCTCTTAGATAGAGGCAGATAGGTAACGTGAGTGTTCAGGAGCTCTTGTCAGTCAGTAGTTTTTTCTTGCCCTTTCAAATTGCCCATGAAGCTGTTGGAAAATCTAACATTGGTCCTTGCTGTGTCTCGAGCCTCAAGGTAAACTTGAGATCTGGAGACATTTTTTTGGAATATGGTAATCTCTGTGCTCACAACTGAGAACAGAAGGAGGTTGTAGAAATGCAGTGTCTTATGTTTTTCAGGAAGAATGTGAGCAAGGTTTAGCTAGCTTAATGGCTTGCAGAAACTCCAAGTGTCTCAAGTTCATGTCTGTAGTTGAAAATCCACATTTTTAAAACATATTCTGCCTGCCTTCTGGTTACCGTAGTTGGCTATCCACTGAACTTTTTTTTCTAAGGTATTTTTTTCCATCTATTTTTTTTTTTACTGTTCAATTAAAGCCGAGTTTACTGGCAAGCTTTTTAAATTTGCTTTTCATCCTTATTTAAGTCTTCCTTATTTAAACACAGAAGACAAATTATGTTTTTTCTGCTTGTAGATGTCACATCTCTGTGCAGTAGCTCTCCCTGGTTGGTGTGCAGTTAGAACCAGTTTATACCAAGTTTCCTGTGCAGTGTCTGGGATTATACTCGACAGATCACTTCAGCTTTTGTATGGTGGTTGGTGGGTTCAGGGAGCTGCTGTGTGAATAGGGACTCTTAGTTGTATAGCAACTTCTTTAGACTGTGAAAGAAATTAACGATGCTTCTTGATCAGATGCAGGTATTGGTGATGGATCACTCGCTTGATGCGGCGTAGCTCCATTCCTCTTATCAATAAGAATATGGTATGTAATGTACTTTTTGCTTTTTTTGCTCCCCAATTTACAGGGTAACTGATAGTGGACACCTTGACTTCCTACAATGGCACAGAGATCCGGGCAGGAAGATCCGGAGAGATACCTCTTTGTGGATAGGGCTGTAATCTACAACCCTGCCACCCAGGCTGACTGGACTGCTAAAAAGTTGGTGTGGATTCCTTCAGAGCGCCATGGTTTTGAGGCAGCCAGCATCAAGGAGGAAAAAGGGGATGAAGTGTTGGTTGAACTGGCAGAGAATGGAAAGAAAGCACTAGTCAATAAAGATGATATTCAGAAGATGAATCCTCCCAAGTTCTCTAAAGTGGAAGACATGGCAGAATTAACCTGTTTAAATGAAGCCTCTGTATTGCATAATTTAAAGGATCGGTATTACTCTGGGCTCATCTATGTAAGTACTAATTATTAGATTCATTACGGGTGCTAATTCAGTTGAACTTAACCTGATTCCCATTCCTTTACCTATTTGAAATGGAGGAAGTGGGTCTTGTCTCTGATTCTGATAGCCTAAATATTTTGTGTCTGTACCACTTGGATTAGTCCAGGGTCTTTTTCCATGCTGTGTACAGGTCAAGAACCCTGTTGTCATAAAACAAATAATAAAAAATTCTCCTATGGAAATAATTCTGCAAGCATCTTTCAAAAATAGAATGTTAAATGGCAACTCTGGGTGCTTAGCTCATGCCACTTGTTGGAGTACTTGCCTCAGACATGCTTAACTGATACAGTGAATAGTATCAAATGGCTTGTTTGAGCTGACGAGAGATTACAAAACTGAACTTCGCTGAATTACTGTTGTTTAATTGCTCATATGAATAAGCATATATCTTGTTTTAACTTGCTGCGTATTAAAGATGATAATAAGAGTCTGTGCTAAGCTCTTATTTAAAAGCTGAAGTTAGACAGAGTGCTAGGAATGCAAAATGTCTTTTTGGAATCTAATATCAACTTAGTGGGCCAGGAAAGAATGTGTTCAAGTGCTTAAAATAAACCAATAAGATAAAGCTTTCTTTTTTCAGTGGTTTTGAAGCGCTAGTTGGAACATCTGGCTTATCACCATCTTTCTATAGAGTTAGGAATCACAACACCATTGATGGGGCTTTTGACCCCTTTCTTTCCTTGAACAATGTTAAATGAGTGTCTGTGCTGTACAGTTAAGAGTAGCTCCTTGTCTCTTGGCAAAGTGATTGCATAGTGACTTGTTGAGTCAGAGTATCATTAAGAGCTACAAGTAGACTTTCTATCTTAAAAGAAACTGGAACATCTGCTTAAATGCTTGGCTCATTTTGATAAACACTTGTTCTAAACCTTAAATCCATTTTAATTTATTTCCGCTAGTTAGTTGGTTCATTTCCCCTTCCTCCTAGATATTAATGGGGTGCCTTTTTTGCTTGGCTCTTGGTAATATTTGGACTTACTAAAAATTGTATGCAATTTCAATGTATTCTTTGTATTTGTGCTTCTTTGTTAGTTTTCTCTGTGGGTTTTTCGATTTTACCTTGTAAAGGCCTTACACCAAGACCCTTTCAGCAGAGCTCAGTGCAAAATACTTCTGGAATGCTTCCAGCAAGTTTAGAAGTAAACTAATTGGATAATTAGTAGGGACTGGATTGAAAATGAAAAGTAAACAAATTGATAGGTCAAAAGTTTTCAGTATATGTATCAATCATATTGCTAGTTGTTATGAAATTCATCACAACTATTATAACTGTAATTCATTATGAAGGTTAAAAGCTGAAGGCCTTAAATGTCAGAGCAAGCTCTAGTCCAGGGACTCCGTACAGTAAACATGGCCACAAATGCTTCTGGAGGATGCTGTTGAGAACCTGTCACTCTTCTATATACACAGATGATAGAGTACAGTGTTAATTTAGATGACTGACAAATTGGGGGAAAACCCCCTCCCTTTTGAAAGACTGGCTTATTGTATACATGGAGTTTAAGTGGTATCTTATAGGTAAATTACTTTTTTTTTTTTTTTTTCTTCCCCTGCCACTTCCCAAAATGGTGCTTTCTTCATTTGCTCTTTAACTGTTGAGAGAGACTCTAAAACTTGGTTCCTTGGCATTGAGATACTGCTGTCACATAGGAGGGTTGCTGCATCAGTAAATTACTGATGACTTTCCCTGCCCCCAGGCTGGAAGAAGTTGGTTGGGATCAAGAAGCTGATGGATTTGTTGGCCTTAACTGGAGGCCTGACTTACAGGAACATTGCTGGAGGATGCTGCTGTTATTAAGAATGTTTCTATACAGCTGTAATAATGGCTTCTTGTTTGAAGTTAAAATTCAGTTTGTTTATTGAAAGGGGGGGCTTAGAAGCAGTTGTGAGTACTGTTAGAGGCTGAATACTGACAAAGATCAATAGGCCATAGAGAGAAACTTCTTCGAGAACTTGAGCTAGTGAGGTTTTTAGTGTGGTTCCAGTAGGGATCTCCATTAGGGATCCCTAAACTTCCTGTGTGTGCTACTGTCGCTGCTGCTGCCTGCACAGCCCAGAGCAATTGCCATTGCCTGCATGTCCTGCTGATGTTCCCTTGGTGTAAGGAAAAGAGCCAAAGTTAACTGAGCTGATGAAGTGAATTGTGGTGGTTTGGCCATGACGAGAGTTGGTTAAAAGCATGCTTTGATTTCCAGACAGTACTTCCATTATAACCAAACTGAAATCTTATTGGTGTTGAGCTTAAGTTGAGTTAAGATGGAGATGGACAATCTGGTTTTGATACCTTGAATTCACGTTAGGCACCATGTTACCTCTCTAGGAAGCAGAAGATCAAAGAGGGGTCAACTGAAGTAGATACATGTTTCCTTTCACTCCCGAGAAAGGAAACAAATGACTTGAGGGATTTGGCCAGTGAGTCTAGTCATCTGCCTATAATCTACCTCTCAGTGATGACACTGCTGGAGGAACGGGGGGGGGGGGGCTGACTAAAGCTAGCTGGTGCCAGTCAGCATGACCTGGGCAGTGATGCTCATTTCATCAAGAGTTTCATGTAACATCTAAGTAGGGATGGCGAGGAGTTTCAGGAACTTCTAGCATTTCTAATGTCTGCCAAGTGGCATGATCTTGGGCTCTGGAGTTGCGATTTTACTGTGCTGTGGGAGATGAACGCAAATGGAGAATGCGGAAGACCAGTGGCCTGTAAAAGCATGATGTCCATGCTTGGTCCTGTCTCTATTTCTGGCCTGTTCATGATGGCACAAAAGATGGAAGGTAGCAGGACTTGTATAAGAATTCTGGGAAGAATGGTTGGAGTATAAACCATAGTGATCCTGGTTTTGCTTTGGAGATGAAATAACTTCATTTCTTGCCCCATTTTTAACATCATCTATTCCATTTCTTGCCACAAGGTTTATTTTGAGTGTAACTGAAGAATATGTTAAATATCTTTCCTAGGGAAGCTGTACTGCCTTTAGAAATTCCTTTGAAGTATATATTATATGTAAATATATATATTCACCCCTGAGGATGGGTAAATCTGTCGTTATAACTTCTTGCACTTGGGCTTTCCTCCTTAACTAGTTGATGACTAAACACGAATCTGCAGAATCTGAGTCCCCGAGATGATCTCTGCTTGTGTTTGAGGCTTGTTTTATATTAAGTGCAAGTCTTGGCTCTGCAAAGGTACGGCCATCTACAGTGGTTCTTCCCCACCCCATTGCTCCTACCTTTGATAGGAATTTTCACTCCTCCTTGTGTTTCATAGCTGAACCTTTCCAAATTTTGTGCTTTTTTAGGGATATCAGCATTTCTTATGGCAGGGATGTATCCATCTGAGTCACTAATACTCTAAATTGGTCTCTCATATCTTTCTATGCTGGCAGATTCTCATGGGTTTTGGTGTCCATAAATGCTCGTGCACTGTCAATTCTTCAGCTTCATGTAAAACTTTACTGTTGTGCCTGCTCTGCTTTAGAGTGTCCAGCTTTAACACTAGCTTCAGCATGTATTAAGTAACATCCTTCATAGCTGTAGATCAGAAACTGGAGGTAGCTCATTGCAAGGGTACCCAGGAGGAATACCCAAAGGCTTAGGAGGTCCTTTGAAGATTTGGAATAAACATTATTCTGCTCAGACTGGTTTTGTGGTGGTTCTTGAATATCTTTATACCACGATGAACTAAGTTCCAAATTTCTTTCTGGGGGCATTGTTTTAAGAAAGGAGTCTAGTTGTCAGAGGTTTTGGGTCGCTAAGATCTGCAGCTTGAGTGAGGAAACCTCTTTTACAAGACCTGCATGTAAAATACCACTGTGAAGGCTTCTAAATACCAGCCCTAGATTTTGGTTTCTGCTTAAGTCATGCCATCAAAATATGATTTCATGATGAGGGGATAATCTGTGAATCGGCAACATCCACTGGAAAAATGTGAATGTTAAGGGTCCATTGGCCTTGAATGCTTCTAAGTTCAAGACTGCTGTTGCCTTAGTGCTTTGTGACAAGCTGTGATAGGCAAGAATGCTGCTCCAGTAATTCTCCTTGTCACTGCTTTACAGGGTTCAGACTTTCTCCTGAACCAGCTTCCAAACTTTTCGTGGTCCAATATGGCATTTGAATGGAGGAAATTACTGCCTTTGGTTTTTAAACTGCTGTGCTGTAAGCTGTTAAGGTTCAGGAGTGGTTTTGTTCATGGCTCAGAGGTTTGTGGTCTGTCTGAGCTGTAGCTGTCTCCGTCAGTTGGGAGTCCTTGGGGGGGAAAAATGGGAGACAGTTGAAATGGATCTCTGCTTTTGGTGGCAAGTGGCAGGGTAGATGATAAACAAGGAGGATTTAGTCTGAAAATAAAGTGCTAGGGGGACAAATCCTCTGCTTGACAATATGGTGGGGAGAAATACTTAGGTGCTGTGGTGGAGAGCTATGAATAAGGTCTGAAAGCTGCAAAGGAGTTTCTGATTTAGGAAGAGGCATTTTCTCTATCTTGATCTCTCTGTACTTCAGTATCAACAGTGTATTATCTTCAGTGTCTCTTCAGAAACATTATATATAGACATGACAGTTGTGTTCAAAATCAGGCTTCTACTCAAAGTCTACTACACACTTTGACTGATGTAGGTGATCTGAAGAAAAGAACTGTGTCAAATTACAAGTATTTAACTTGGTTTTTACCATGTAATTTTCTCTGCAATTGGAAGAGAGTGGCTAGAAAAGTCCTGTTCTTTTACTTCAGAGCAAGATGGGTTTTTTTTAAGCTCTAAATGTAAATTTTGACATATGCTATACCACTTTTAGAACTGCAAGAAACAAAGTGGTCAGGAGTGTTTCTAATCATTCTAAATAATATTTCAGTGCTGTGTTAGAGAGCATTCTGGATATGAGTTTCTTGATGTTTTGAATTTTTAAGTCTATGAAAAGCATTTCAGTTAATCAAAATGTGGCTAGTTGAATAGATTAGGAATGTAAACATCTGATTTCTACTTAAATGGAAAGCAACTAGTTCTTGATATTGCAGACACTGGCTGGAATTGGAATGAATAAGATTATGACTGTTAATGCTTCTAAGTCAGGGCCTGGTGATGCTTTTTCCAGCAATTTAAAGCTCTGCTTTTGTGTCAGTACCTCTTGATGGCAAGAAAGACCTTTCTTTCCATTTCACTTTTAAAGTGTATTTTAAACTTTTATATGTTCCTACATACTCTTATCAATGAATATAAACCCATAATCTTACGCTCCTCTTGTTAACAGAAATATTTTGTTAAACCAAAATGAGTTTCTCATTGAGTGCACTAGCAAACACTAATAGTATGGATCCTGTAGAGGTTTGACACACCTTACGGATTTTCCTGAAAAGTGTAACATCTGAGTTGCAGATGGCTGTATTTTAATGGTCTGAATGGTAAGTGCATACCAGTATCTCAAAAGTTCCTGGATAAATGGCACATTGTCTGCTCAGTGGATCTATAAACTTCTAACTGAAAGAAGGTATCACAGGACCAAAATTTCCCATTCCTGTACCTAGTGCAGTAAGATGGGATGAAGGAATTGCTCACTTGTAGGCTGTAATTAAGCTACAGTAAAAAACCCTAAGTTGTTAAAAATCCGGTGGGCTTTATAAAAAATCTATTTAAAAAAATACTGCCGTTGCCACATCTGTTCTAGTCCCAGCTCTCCTGGAGGAAGTCCATTGCCCACAGTTGATTATATGTAGCTTACTGATACCACCACAAATCACTGCAATTCCTACTTAACTGCTTCCTGACCTCATTCAGTCAAAAATAATAAAATTAATAGAATTTCTCAAATGCTTGACTTCTGTTAACCCATGTCAGTATCCAGATGGCCTTTTGCCTTGGTATGGGATGTTGTTCCCCTGGTGCTGTCTGTTGTGGCTGAGTCCATGACCTATGTTTGGGTGCTCAGCTAGAAAGCTTCAGGTGGCGACATGTGCTGTAAGATGTGCATGCTGTAGGTGAAGTCAAGTTAGAGATGATTTGTTTTGCTGTTCCTTGAGGAAGGACAAAAAGATGGTGAAGCGCTCTTGAGGAAAGTGTTATAGATTCAACTTCACAGTCCTCCAAGCTCTAGTGTGCTATGTATTGTCTTCCCTGCCCACTCCTCCCCGCCACCCCCCCTTTTTTTTTTTAGCAAAGACTTTTTCAAAAGATTTGAAAACTATTTACATAAGGCTGAGATCTCCTGGAACCTTGCTGCTAATGATTGCTCTCTGTCTATATGCCTACTGGGTTTTTCTACCAGTAAAGAAGAAAACCCGCTTTTGCTATTGTGCAATTAAAAATACTTTGGCAGATATTTTTTGATAATTAGAAGTATTACCTCTGTAACTGGTCTGCAGCCCTGTGCTACTTTTTTTTAATGCACTTCCATTTTGTTTGGGCAGAATAGGGAAAGAATGAGAAATATGCTGTAGTCCCCAGTTCCAGAGCCTGCTGTGGGTGGAAGCTCTTCTAAAACTGCACTTGAGGAGCTGTCTATAAGCTGTTTCTTCTCTTAAGCTGCTGCCTCCTGTGAGGCCAGACTGTAACCTCGAACAATCTGTGTTATTATATAAGCTTCTGTGTTCTAATTGCTTTAATTTTCTTGCTGGTTCAGTTGGGAATGTTTCACACTTCTGAGTATCAAAGACTGGTATTAAAAGAATGTGTAAGAAATGGAGTTTGTTACTTAATTTCATCTTTCCCTTAGCACAAACCAGTTGCTGGATCCAGTACCTAATACATAGCAGAAGAAACGGTGGTGTTCAAATTGCAAGGGCTGCTTTGACGCAAGTACTTGTTCTTAAATTAACTGATTTTTTGAAAGACTCATAAATGTGATTAAGTTGAGAGTTCTATGTAGGGTTTTACTTTGTTAGAAATCTGAGGTGTTTGAGGGAAGTGAATCAATGGCCTCCTTGCCCTCGGGCAAGCAGGGGTATAAAAAAGACACGTTCTTGTCAAATATTCAGTTTCTATAAAAAATGGTAATTTAGCAGCCTGAAAAGTTGCAGTAATTTGAACTATGGACCTCTGTCCAAGAGCTCAGTGGATGCACTGTGTTGCAAGACAGCCCTTCAAGCTGTATGCCTGCATCAGAACTCATGGGTAGCCTGTTGTAAGCTGTCTGTAGGGCTGTCAAGCTTCAACATGCAGCTATACAGCAGCCTTGTGAAGAGGTATTAATACTTTTTTGGCCCTGATGCAACCTAAGATCATGTTTTACCTCTTAGCAGTTGGTGTGGCAGAAGCAGTCGTGCTGTCCGAGTGGCTGTGGCACTGAGCCTGTCAGTCTCTGAGAGATGGTGAGCTGAGCTGACTGAGCAGGCATATAACCTGCACTGCTGATCTCATGTTGGTTTCTCTGTCTTTAAACACACAACCTGAAGGCTACAAATGTGAAAGTACAATACTGGTGAACCTCCTCTCTTTAGTGCTAGCTGTAGAGAACATCCACAGACAAGTCTTCTAAAGTTTGAGCTGTGCTTTTTCTTTAATAGCTTGTGTATGTGTTGCACTCCTTTTCTTTCTTATTCTCCTCCTGTGGAAATTTTACTCTTTGATTCCCTGACTAACGGTCAGTGGCTCTTGTCCCCCAGTCCCTGTCAGAGCTGAGGTTCTCTGTACTCTGCAGGGGCTTCCTTACTCTTGTTGGCACCACTGACTCCCAAGTTTTTGGATGCTGATAGGACTTACTGTCTTGTGGTTATTTTTTGGTGGTGTGTGTTTTGGGTTTTTTTGTTTGTGTGTTTTTTTTTTAATTTAGCAGTTAAGGCCTGGGATAGTCACGACTGCAACCCAGCAACTGCCTTGTCTAGGGAGCATTGCTTGAGGGGTGGTGTGGGGGCAGCCGTGTGGCCTCTCTGGTCCTACCCTGAGGGGAGGTGATCTTAGCTGGGCAGGGGGGTGGGTAGCTGCTCTGCAAAATAGAGAACATGTTCCACCCCAGGCCACAGCCTTGCATTCCTCCCCTCTGAGGCTGAAGAGCTGCCTGTCCTTTAAGGCTTGAATTTAGGATTGGATAACCCCCTCATTTAGGGGGAAAAGGTAGTACCTGAGAAGTCCTCTGAGCTTGATGTATTTAATAGGTTTTGGAGTGTGAAATGTGGGTCCATAACCTCAGGAAGTGAAACCAGACAAGAAAATGCTATAATGATGCAATTTTTCAATCTGGAGAATGTGCTTTACTCCATTAGTAAATGGCATACTGCTTAAAACATGTTGCTTTCTATGCTAGAAACTGCTGGTTTATATTTCAGGTAATAGGCGATATCTAGATGCTTGCTTCAGCCTAATTATTTATGTAGTAATAGAGCAAATCTGTCACTCTGTATTCAAAGAACTGGAGATAGTATCCTGGCTCAGCATTAAAGGTGAAGTCACAAATTCCAAGAATTTACCTGTGTCTTGCCATTGCCCTCTGAAGTGATGCTTTAAAGAGGCCTTTTGATGTTGCAGCAGAAGGAACCAACCTAACAGTCATTAACAGCATGTTCCTTGATGCCGGAACTGTAAAGCTGAGCTTTTAATCTAAGGAATTGTACAAGGCTTTTGATGCTAATACCACCATATGTGTGCACGGTGCAGATTCGATAAGGTTTTAAGGAAAGACAGGCCATGAAAACCTTTCTTGCCTACACTCCAAATATAGAGCCTAAATACCCATGTGCTTTCACTTGGAAATAATGCACTTTCTATTTCCTAGTAGTTCACTTACATATACCTCTTTCTCAGGTTGCTTACTGCAAGGAATATAATGTAGTTTTCAACTAGGCCAATGCCAGGAACCTGAACTCTGCAGTCTGGGATGGCTTACCAAAATCCAAATTACTAAATTATATACTACTGGATAAAGGCTTGTAAGCATCTGGAAGCATTCAAACTCCACAATTAGTGTCCTGAAACAGAGTTTGTATAACAAACCTCGGTCAGAGCACTCCTTTACTATTTGTCTCTGGAGCCTTGCCTAGAGACTGCATTCCAACATCCTTATTGCTGCTGGTTGATATTGTCTGTATCCTGTTCCTCAGGAAAGCAGAAATGTGTGTTTCAAGCAGCTAGCTTGTGTGCAGCTGATCCCATGATCTCAAGCTGAATAAGCATCTTTGCTTGCCTTTAAGTACTTAACACACATATCTACCTCTATCAGCTGAAAAATTAATGAATTCTGGTTCTTCATCCAGACTGGCTAGTTACTGTCACTCTTCAGTGCTTGATCCTAACTGTAATTCAAATCTGAGTCCATGTACTGCAATGTAGAGAGGAGGCACTCTCTACAGAGAGAAAGCTCCGGGCATCTTTAACAGTTACATTGTGGTATTCATTAAGTAGGGTGTCTGTGAGGCAGGTGTGCCCGTATTCCTGTTGATGTTTTCTGTGGCTGGTCACCAAGAAGCTTTTCAAGGCGTGTAAAACAATCTCAGTCTACTTTTCATGTCTGCAGTTTGCATGCAGAAAGCCCATACCTCCAATCTGCTGTCTTAGATATAGCAATATACTTGTCCCATGAGACTTGCAGTTATAAAATAGCTGTATAAAACTTTTGTACAGTTTACCTCCCTCCCAATTAAGTTTGACTCAATAAAACCATCTCTTCTGTGTTTACATGCCTACCAAGCCACGAGGAAGTGGCTTCCTCACCATGAGAAGTCCTTCTTTCCTATGAGGGTGGCGAGGCACTGGCACAGGTTGCGCAGACAAGTTGTGGATGCCCCATCCCTGGCAGTGCTCAAGGCCAGGCTGGATGGTGCTTTGAGCAGCCTGGTCTACTGGAAGGTGCCTCTGCCCATGGCAGAAGGGTTGGAACTATATGATCTTTAAGGTCCCTTCCAACCCATTCTATGAAAACAACCCACCAGTATGTTCATATGTTGCTCTTTTTGCAATAGAGAATGGCTAGGAAATTTGGGAGCCTTTTGGGAGAACTCTATTCCATCTTCCTTTTGAATTAATTAAGGCTGTACAGTGGTGATGTTTTGAAGAAAGTACATTTTTTTGTTTTTAATTCTGCAGGAAGGTGGCAGGAAAGCGAACTGAACAAATGTGCAGGAAATCAAGATGTTAGAGTTCAGGATGCTGCCTGTGAAGAGCTGTGTCGTGATAAAAGCTGGTCAGGGATAAAAGGCTATCCTTTAGATTTAGTTTCAAATAAATGAACCACAGCACTGAAAAGAGTAGAATTATGTGTTTTTGTAACTTCTAATTTGGCCCTGTTTAATATAGAGCCTCTTAAACTTACTGTTTTCATTTGCCCAGAACATTTTCTGGTCTTCCTCTAGATTGGCATCTAGCTGGACTTGGCTTATTCCAGTCCTTCCAGGTTCATTCATCCAACCGAGTTACTGCACTGGGAGATGATCTAGAAAGGCTTCCAGGTTAGATACGATCAATAGAGGTTTGAAAGATTGTTAAGTAGCTGTTCTTGTCCTAGCACTTTTTTTGTGTGTGGTGGTTTTTTTGTTGTGTGGGTTGTTTTTTTTTAACTCTATCAGTCAGTTTATTCATGACTGGGAAAGGGCAGTGATTCTGGCGAGAGAACTTTCCTTTGGTCCTTTTATGTTCACAAAAGAACTGATAGAAGTTTTAGATGAATTTGCAGAGAAATAGAAGTGTTGCTCTTGAAAGAAGGTGACTGTAATATAGCTAGTATACACAGCAGAGCCTTCCAGCTTACCCATCGGTCACTGTTTTGAGAGTTCCTGTCTGCAGTAAGGCATAGAACATGGAGATAAATTTCAAGTCTCTGAAGCTGAGTGGGTGAAAACAGACCAGAGCTCAGAAGGCCTGCTGGATGAGAGTCCAGAATAACCCTGGAGGTAAGAGGTCTGCTGGCTTAAGCAAATGTTCATGCCATGACACTGGTCAGAGGGTGTGTTGGGACAGATTTGAAAATGGACTTTGGCTGTGTAAATTCTTTTGCTTGTGACCACCTCTCATCTGCAGTCAGCAATAAACACGTTGGTTTTGGTTGGGTTTTGTTTTTTTTTTATTAGATGTCACTCTAGTGGAGAAACACAGCATAGGTACTCTTCAGTGATTTTTAAGCTGGTGATCATGCAGTGGGCTTGGTGAATGTGTGCCTTTCTTCCAGTTATCCTTATTTGAAGACTAGAGTGGAAATCAGGCTTGTGGTAATTCTTGATGCCTTTGTCACCCACATATAATTATAGTTGAATGTGGATGACTTCAGATGAGCACAGCAGAGAAGATGGCTGGCGAGGAACGTAGATCCACTATCAGTTAATTGTCTCCTTGGTCAGTTGTACCATGATACTGAAATAACTGTCTTGCCTTCCCTCTCCCTTACAATATCACTCATGAGCATGAATGAGTCTGGTCAGGGAATTTGTTCTATTACCAACCAATTATTTTTGAAATTTACCTGCAGTAGTATCCAGCTTGGTAAGTTACTGCAAGGGTGCTGATGCTGGCAAAAGGGACAGTGGTAGGAGCACGTGGCTGGAAAGGAGGCTGAGGAGGAACTGCCTGCTTGCCAGCAGACCTGTGCTGATGTTAACGACTGGTATTGGGTCAGTTAACCTGATAATATCTGTTTCCTTTCTCTTGAGAAATAAATACCTTATTACCAAAGATGTTTGACTGAGTAAGGCACTGCAGTACTTATCATCCAGCAGATCTGACCAAAGCGGAGAGGTTGTTTTCCTATAAGGATGTAAGATGTCCTTCTGTCAGCATGTCTGACACAAAACCAAGTTCTTTTTCTTTACCAGTGGTGCTCCTTACTCAATTCAGAGACCACCTTCTGGTTGTCTTTCCAGAATCCCTGGAAAATAGAACAGGGCACCTTTTCCTCCAAATAAAAACCTTTATAGACTTAAAGGCAGATCAGGAATTGCAGCTACTCTGTTCATACAAATATAGCAGAGATATTTAAATTGGCAATGTTATAAAAATCATGAGTTACCTGCTTAATACTATATGGTGTCAATAGCTGTTAATGCTGTCTGCTTACTGTCTCCATTCCTTCTCTTCTCTCAGCCTGCAAATGTAAGAAATGCAGTTTTCCTCATGTTCTGAAAGATATTCCCTATTTTGGTGAAAACTGGTCTCATGCTAATGTTCCTATGCTAGTGAAGTTGTGAATAGGCTTAATGACTGAAATGAGAACACTTACAAAGCATGTGATAAAATAAAGATAAATGGAGAGATTTTGCTTTTTTTAAAAAACATTGATTTTGGTTGATTCTGAGAAGGCGTGAGGCATCCAGATGCCTTAGTCCAGGGAAACACCATGGATCAGCTCTGTTTTTTGCATGGTGCAAAGCTGCTGTCTGAGCTTAACCTTTGATCCCTAGTAAGGCCCATACAGCTGGCCCATGCTCCTCTGTCCCTCCCTGGTAAAAAAAGTATGAGTGGCTGACTGCATATGTCTGTCTTTTATATGATAACTTCCTTATAAATAAACTCTATGGAGCAGAGACTGATCTATTTGGAAGTAGTCTTTGATACTTCATTCACAGGGAAATGTGGACGTGTATGCATCATTTGCAGTGTGTGCTCAGTTTTGCAAACTTGAGGCATTTTTTGGCTCAACAGAAATACCTCAATAAAAGTCAATGAAATAAACAGTGTAGAATTGTATTGGAGTTTCTTGATATTATAGTAGTCCTGGTACTTTCTGTTGAATATCAACTCTAAAAGCAGGCTAGAAAACACTTGTAGTGCCAGCTGCCAGGCTATCCATCAGCTGGGACAGGGGAGGGAATGACCTGTCTGTGAGGAGACTGCCTTGGAATTGAGAAAGGCTGATGAGCGGGAAAGGCAGATGGACAGCAGAAATAGTAGTTGAATATAAGATTTTTCCTTATCCAAATAATTTACTAGAGTAATCTGTGTTATCAGTTCCTTCCAAAATGAAAAAATAACTTTGAATACACATTTTACTGAAGGACTTGAATATCTGAAGATGTCTATAAATCCATTAGCAAATGGAAGGGAGATTTAAATGTCTGTGCAAAAGGGATCAGATGTTCCAACTTCATATTTATTCATATTTATTATCTTTACCTGCGTAAAAAGTAATTTAATTAAAGAGCCTTTTAAGAGAACTAGAAACCAATAATTTGAATATAGCATGTACTTTGAGTTTTTCAACAAAAAGGACCACAGTTTTGTTTTGAGATAAATATAGAACCTGTGTTAAAAGTTTACTGCTCTTTATGGCTCTGTTTCAATACTATTCACTAACAGAAATGTTTCTCTATTTTTTTTTTAAGACTTATTCAGGGTTGTTCTGCGTAGTTATAAATCCTTACAAGAACCTCCCGATTTACTCAGAAAACATTATCGAGATGTACAGAGGGAAGAAGCGCCATGAAATGCCACCGCACATTTATGCAATATCTGAATCTGCATATAGATGCATGCTACAAGGTAAGAATTAGTTAAATGTTACTTAACAGTTAGTTGACAGTTCTTTGTAATGTACCTAAAACTCAGGAGCTTTGTTATCCCGCTATGCAGTGATTTCTTACACAGTCAGAATCTTTTCTAGTACTTAAAGGGGAGGAGGGAGAGCTTTCATAGCTAGAACCCTGAACTTTCAGAATAGAAATAACTTGAAGGTTGATCCCTGTTGGCATATTTCTCTGACTTCCTGAGGCATAGAAGCAAACCAACACTCATAGGAAGTGTACTGTGCCAGCTGGTGGCACTGAAAGTTATGGTAGGAATACTTTTTCCTTAAGAAGAGGTAAGATTCATGTCAAAAGGTGTTAGTGCACTGGCTTTGAATGAAGTGAGAATGAAAAAGGGTGATTGAAAAGGGAAAGCTGAAGTATGTTAATGGCTTGTGTTTCTAATTCTATAAAAATGTTGGCATTTTGGCAGCTGACAAATAATCTGAAGTGACAATGGAACAATAGTATGTTTGAGTTCAAAAAAAGGTCAGGGTAATGCTTAACCCTGAAGATTTTTTTCTTCTCCAAACTGTGTAGTCATGTCTGTAGTAGAATAGAGACTAGGTTTATGGTGGACACATTTTTTGAATTTTGGCTTTAAGACTCTGCTGGGCAAATAAGAAAATTGTGAAACTGGCATTATATAAATGTGTCTAAACACATGCTGTTGAAGTTGTAAAATTGCATTTCTGACATAGTATGTCGGAAACACAGCTCATACTACCCAACAGTGGTTCCTATTTAGGTGGCTGTTTTACTGACATGGCAACACCAACATGTTGTATCTAGAAAAGTATGTGTGTAATGAAGAGGCAAGTCTGAAAAACTTAGGGTGTTTTCTGCTCTAGACCTGGTATAGATGTACTGGAAGTAGGTTAAAATTCACACAAACAAGAAAACAGTTTCTGCTACCAGGTTAACCAACCACTTAATTGTAAACCTTTGTGTTTTTTTTCTCTAAAAAGACATTCCTTGTCTTTAAATAAATCACACTAAGTCTTTTTTTTTCTTCAGTTGTGCCTTTGTCCTTAGTGCTGCTTGGTAATTATGTACAGGTTGCTGGATTGGTGAGGGCTCTTTCACCCCAGAAACTATGCCATCACCTCTGAGCAGGGCGATGCAGGGGCAAGCAATGGAAGAGCAGCAAACTGGGGCCACCAAGAGCTGTCACACTTCTCAATGGATATTTGGGTCGGGTTTTTTTTATGGAAGAACAACTATGGCCTTTTGACCAGAACAGCAGCCTCTAACAGCTCAGACCAGAGGACTCCTAATAAGTGGATGTGGAAGAACAGGGCAAACCTTAAGATTATTTTAAGGAGTTTATTCATAGCAGTCTCAAGTGGTTTGTGGATAAGGGCTTCCCATTCTAAAAGCATAATATCTTTTGAAATTGCCTTAAGAACTTTTGAAAAATTCTTGAGATAAATGTCCTCTAGTAAAGTAAGTCAATGTCAGTAGTTACCACACTTCAGGTGCTCTATATATTTATTCACATACTGTGCTAATACTGATTCATATCTCTGGAGATCTTACTCCATGCACTGATGTTACTATTTTTGGAAGATGAAACAAAAAAAAACTTTCACATGATGCCATATGTTTGGTTAGTCTTGTTTTCTTTCCATACTAATATATGGAGGTTTATATTTTTTATCAAATCTCTGTTGTGTGTCTCTGTGCTTGCTTTCTTTCTGATTTTGATAGTCTGAATTCTCTCCATTTGAAAGAATGAAGGCATAGATTGGAATAAGAATAGGTGAAAACTATGCAACAGGATCCATTCATTGGGGAATAACTTCTTAGTTACCCTTACTAACTCTGTGTTTCTACTGCCCCTCACCTGTATGGAGCTACTCCCTGTTCATTTTAGCAAGTGATTGCAATCAGCCAGAAAACTTTTCCATTGATGGCTTGGCTTCACAATTGCATTGCCAAGGATAAGTAAAAACTCTAGAATAGGCATTAGCAGTTTTGTGTTTGGCAATTATTTTAATGAGCAAACTTCTCTTCCTGATGGGGTTTGATCAGAGCAAGGGGGAAACAGTGCTGCTTCTGAATGTATAATAGACTCATTAAACTGTTCACAGGTGTTAAGTTACTTCCTTTGTGAGGAAAGTGGTGTACAGACTTCACAGGGAGATGTGCTTGCATGTAGTATGAGACACTGCTATCTGTATTGGTGATTTTATGCAACAACCCTGGTTTTACGTAGTCTTGTGAAACAGTAATTGGTCATGATGATAATGACTAGTGAGCATTTGTCTGAAGTAGGGTGAGTGGAGAAGTCTGGCCCTAACCCTGCTCAGTGCTGGTCCCTCTTTGCTTACAGCACCTCTAGATGGGACCTGATGCAGAGAGACAGAGGAACTTCAGGGAACTGAATTCATATATCTTCTAACAGGTCTTCATATAAGTAAAACCTGAAGTTACAACTAAGGTTTTTCTAGACATTAGAATGTCAAATAATACTTAAGAGTAGGAGATTAATACAATATTCAACTTTTCTGGTCATCAGTGGCAAAACAAGGTCGACTACTGAATGTACCTAGAATTTGGTAGGGAGCGCTAGGTTTCCCATGCCAACCAAGTATTCAACGTAATGCCCAAAATGCCCTTAATCTTTTTAACAATGCCTTATGTTTTGCTAGACTTTGTCTTTAAGGAAACAGAAAGTGTGTATCAAACTTCTAGCTAGTAAAAATAGGTCTCCAACCAAGAACTAGCTGTATTAATTGCAGTGCTTCAGACTAAGTCATCAGAGGCCTCTGCTAGCATTTACTTGCAGCATAATCCTTGACCAAAATGCTTTTGCTGCTAAGTTACTAACACATAGGTACAACTGTAAAACTGTTCTCCAGTTCATGTCCATGCTTGTGCATGTAATTGCTTTGGGAGACAGAGATAGCATGGTAGAGAGTGTGGGACAGGGGAGAGAGCTTTTCCAGTATTATTGCGAGTTGGGCTATTGCTATTACAGGGCATTAATAGGTTTCTCTTGATATGAATGACTTCTGTGTTTCCAGTATTTGACATATAAACCGTAATTATTAGGATTCAAGCCTGAAATTCAAACCAGAGATGCGATTCCTTTGCATATGACTATACCCTTGTAGAAATATCTTGACCACTAGTTTAGGACAATGAAAATGGTTGGCTGTATTTTTCTTGGCCTGTTCAGTGGTATTTTTTCCAGTATAATCATGTTTACTTTCCTTGTAGTTAATCACAAACGACTAATTTTCTAGGTCTTTGTGAGATGTGTTACACTGATTAACAGGATACCTGGACCTGAGCTGTGGCTCTGAGCAGCCTGATTTCATAAAACACAATTTTTTTTTGGGCTGGTAATTGGGCAGAGTGAGTAAACTGTTGCTCAGTATCTTAATGCTTTTATGCCTTTAATTCAGAGCATGGATGATTAGAGAATAACTTTAGGTTTCTACTAATCCAAAGTTTTGTATGTTTAATAATTGAGCTTAAACAACAAAATACTTATTTCTGGTTTAGATTATGGGAGCAAAAGGCTTCTTGATTGGCAGAAACAACTGACGCGTGTGCATCTCAATGGGTGTTCCTGGTTTTAAATGTTGCTAGAAATACTCCATTTTGTTAAACTGGTGATACAAACAGAGCACTGCACTTCACAGTGCACTGTTAAGGAAAGGTTGTATAGAAGCATCGCTGACTGCCAGTCATCAAACTGCTGCTCTATTGTTGTCCCCTTGAAGAATTTCCTGTTTTGGAGGACCTTCAGCCCTCTCTTGACAGGTCAGCTCTCCTTGTGCCCTTTAGTGGGGAGGAGAATGTGCTGAAAGTCTGTTTCAGTGCTTGTTAAACATGGAAGACAAAGGGCTGGGGGGGCGGGGGAGAAGAGCTCTAAAACAGAGTGTATGTTAAAGAAGCCCAGTTCCGTTTTGGAGAGGGAATAGTATTCCCCAGAGAGATGTACTGAACTGGGGTAAGCTCTCACAAGGAAGAGGGCGGTGCAGAGGAGTTTTTAATGGCTGAGTGGTGGTGCAGCTGTGCTACGCTAGGGATTTGAGGCAAGTTTTGCAAGGAAAAAGCAAACCTCACTGACTGCTTGATCTTGTAAATCTTGCCTTTTCTGCAAGACTTGTAGTAAAGACTGTCAGTGCAGGCTTATTAAAAACAAGCAAGACTCTGGGTGCGTTCTGGTTATCACAACCAGGATTTCTCTTCGGGAAAAGACTCATTACCTAGTGCCTTGACCTCAGAAGATAGTAGCATGCAATTCAGCTTTATGTACTGGATTTCGTGCACACACCCCCCCCCCGCCCTGTAATTGTTTTTCAAAGTAGTGTGGTAGTAGGGTGTTGCTTCACAGGTTACTTAGTGGATTTCTCCTGTGTTTTCATTTTTTTAATGTTATGTTGAAGCAGTAAGTACACATAAGCCAGGGGCTTCTAGGTATATTGAAATTGTTTAGCCCTAGACAGAAATCAGATGCAGAAACGCACAGGGTTGCAGGTGCTGTGCTTCACAAAAGAATACTAGACTGAGCTTTTCATGACTGCTGGACAGTTGACATGATCATAGGGAATCGGTATCCTAATCCCTGTGACAACATTGACCTTAATTCTGTTTGGTAATACAATTTGCAAGACTTGCTAGTGTTCTATGCTGCTAGAAGTTGTAGGCAGTAAGAAGAAAACGTTTTCACAGGGACTAGGATTTCCTTTAAGCAAACTAATTCTATGAGTCTGATAGTCCATCTATGACTATCTTTATTTTACTAGCAAGGGAGACTTGTGAGAAAGCAGCACTGACATACATTTTTGTCTCGTGCTTTTATCATGCTTGGCTTTCTCTTCTCCTTCCTCCATTCCTACTCTCCCACTGTATTTCTACAGGAAGTATGGCATTGTTTTGTTACACCTCTTTATTCATTGACTCTTAAAAGTGCTTTGGAAGAAATATGAAGGAAAACTTGTTGGCTCTTTGTTGCCAAAGACCAGCTTGCTTACTAATATTACTCTTGTATAATTATGCTTAGTCTCTCCTTTTTATCCTGTTTCCCTGAGGACATGTTGATGAGCACAAAATTAGCGCTGATATTTTAGGACTGCCTTTAATCCTGTTGCAGAGAAGGTTTATCGGAAACAGCGTAATACGTGAAGTGAACGCTTGGTGTTGGAGAAGCCAGTACTGTCTACAGATGCAGTATTTCTCTCAAAAATATTGCATTTATCTATATTTTTATTTAATCTTGGTTTAAGTCCTCCCTTTGGGGAGTACTCCCCCCCCCTCAAAAAAAAAAAAGGGAAGAAAAGAATTGAAACTAAAATGTGACAACTCTTTTCTTTAAAGGTCTATTAAATCTTCAGATGGCAGAGGAAAAGATTACTTTTGAGACTAAAAAGCCTGGCAGTGATCTTAATACAGATCTTAATATAAAAGAACTGATGTTAACTAGCATTCTCTGTTGTGTGAGGAGTATATAGAACCTGTTACATGTGCCATTAATATTCTTGATATTTTCGTTCTATCTTGACATACCAAAAGATTCCCCAAAGCTCTTTAAACAGGTACAAAGTACAGAATGGCAATGTAAGCAGAACTAGTTGATTGGTAAATGTAATGTGAAGGATTTATAGGTCTCTTTATTGTTATACTGTGATTTGTGTTTTCATTTTGTCCAGTCAGGCTGGTGTGGAATATACTCATGTTATTGTCACCAAAGTATCAACACTGGATTGAATCAAGTAGGAATGTAATATACAGTGGTCTTAATGGCTGAGTGGAGGGAGATTCTTGAAGCAAGAAATGAAGTAGAAAAAACTGAAATCCATCACGCAGAAAGTCTTCCACCTCATTATTTTTGAATTTGAAGTAAAATGAGAAATGTTTCTGTCAGCTAAACCCATTGTGCAGTATTTAATCTCCTTCTCCTTGGTCTTCTGTTCTTTCTCTTGATATTAAATCTGTGTGCTTCAGTGCCTGTGAAGTTATTTTCACAGTTTAAATTAATGTGCCTTGCTATATCGTTTCAGAATGAAATCAGTAGCAATTGCTTATTGAACAAACTTGATTGAATTTAGTTTATAGAACTAGATTATAGTATACTATCATGTCTCTAACTTTTTCGTTATTGTTGAAAAAGTTTTGGTGCTTTAGTGCTTGTGACAACAGTTCCTAACCTTTGTCCTTCTGGTTGTCAAAATGTGTTTGCATCCCTCATTTTCATTGGTGTTCAACCTCAAGGTTACAAACTTAATTAAGCATGATGATATTTACTGTAAACAACTCTTTTTTTTCTTAACTCATTTGCTTAGAAGCATTGCTTGAAGTGGTTGACTTACATTTTTTTTGGTGTAACTTCAAGAAGTAACTTTCTTAGATTTAAAAATGAGACAGGAGTGATAATTGTTACATAAAAAATTTGTAGTTTCTTTGGTGCCTTGGCTGTTTTCTCCTGACTGCTGAAGTGGAATGTTGCAGCAGATTAGCCAGTTCCATGGTCTTTTTGGTTGATACTCTAACCAGCTGATGATAATATTAATGTTAAGACTTGCTATGCAAGCTGGCCTCATAACTGAATTGTGACTGTGCTAGCCTACAGACAGGAATTCAAGGCTAAGTGCATCCACCTAATGAAATAATTCATGAGATGAATCATTTTGTGCATATTACTCAGCCAGCACCTGCTTCTACTCTGAAGCTTTAGTTTAAATTAAACTCCATTTGTTTCTAGGTAGTTGTGAAATGGATAATTCACTTCGGCTTGGCTTTGGCCTTCGGATGACATACATCAAGACATTAATGCTTGTGCAACAAAAACTTAAAAGTATTCTAATCTTGACAGCACACTGCACTCTAACAGCACTGCTAGGTGTTGCATGTTTTGCACAATAACTGGTTTTTGTCAGTCACTGTCCTCTGGGGTGCTGAACTACTTTGGGTGAAGAGGAAATATGACAGGAAGACATTCAAAAAAAACAACTGAAATTAACAAAACAGTGTTCAGCATGGAAATGATAATTCAGGTCAGATGTAACAGAAGTCTATATCTGAAGTGGCACAGGGAGAGGGAATAGTGGTCCTTTCCCCACCCCATCTCTTCCTATGCAAGAACAAAGGGTCATTACTTGAAATCTGAAAGTGACATGTTTAAAAACAACACAAAGACTACCACATAAACTGTGGTAGTCTGGGCCTTAGGATGTAGTGTGTGCTCAAAGCCTGTGCTTGTCCAAAAAGCCATTGAGAATAAGTGAACCTGAAGTCTGAGGATAATGGATCAGGAAATTGCAGGAGAATTTGCTGGGCTACTGGGAAGGTGTTGCAGGGAATCATTATTGCCTGCTAATTTTGGTCTGTGTGTTATCTGCTGTTGGAGTGTGATCCTGATTACGATTGTATGTGGTCTGTCTTGATATATCATAAGTTTACTTTGTAATCTGCATATAAAAGTGCACTTGGGTTAAATGGTAATCATCTGTTTTCTTCATAATGCTGGGGGGGTTGTGGGGTGTGATGGTTTAGTGGGTGCCTCTCTGGGCAGTGTATGGGAGTGGTAGGAGTGCAGGAATCTGCTGCAGCTGGCTTTTAAGAGGCTGATGAGACTATTGGAAACTGGTACAGCTGTTAGTTTACTATGACTGCATGGAACTTAATGAGTCTGTACTTGGGTGCTTTCCTTAAGTAATATTTCTTACTACACTGAACTGTGAAACTGGCCAAGAAGAGGCAACTGGTAAAATGTCACTGTTTCTCTTCTTAAAGCAGTATTTGTTCATGGTGACATTCAGCATCTCAAATGAAATAAATTTAAAAGATGTGGTTAAATTGTTTTCCTCCACAAAACCACAGGGAAACATTGTCTTTAGTACAGGAATGAATTCACAGTAGTTACTGGGTCAAAATTTCCTACAATGATTATAATCCTCTTTCTTCTATCCTTGTTTTTCACATCTTATCGAAGGCTAAGGGTGGGATAAAGGGTGTATTAGGGGCTGAAAATGGGTGGATAAAAGTTGTAGTTGGCGGAGAGATGTTCTGATTCCCCTCCTGTTCTCCATAGGGCGATGTTACCGCTTCTCCCCTTAGCGTAATATCTGCTAGATTTCTAGGTGGAAACAGTATTTAAGCTACGCAAAAAACCTCATCAATCTAAGTCACTTTGTAAGGAGTGATTGTTCATGACCATTTCTGATAGGGAAGGTTTACTTATCAGCAGATAAAATGAAACTGTCAGATGAATGTTAGTGCTTTGTCCTTCCAGGAACAAATGTTTGTGTTGGGCCTGTATGCTCAAGGGATAAAGAGAAGAGGGTTCTAGTGATTCCCTCCCCCCCCCCCCCCCCCCCCCCCCCCCCCCCCCCGATAGTTTAAGTAATGTATGATGCTCGTGTTTAGAAAAATGGTAATGAGGGAAGAAAATGCTTTTTTTGTGTGTACAAGTGCATGTCAAGAAAAGCTTTCTTGACCTTAAAGAAATGAAGGTCAACATCTTTCCTCCAAAGGAAAGGAGATCTGGATATACATGTGATTTTTTTTTTTTTTCTTTAAAAGCTGAAGGACAAATTTATATTGTGCAACTTCGAATTGTTGTGCTGAAATGGTTTATTCAGAACTTAGTGGCGATTTAGACATAAGAGGGTAGGGAAAGTGTGATATTTGTCCTCTGAACTGTTGAACAACTTGAAAAACTATTTGGAATCAAACCTAAGGGAAATCTGTGTTTAAAATATAGGAAAGTAGCATTGACTTGTGTCCTTTGAGGAAAGGATTTTACAGTTTGAACTGTCTCACTTGAGAGATCTGTACTCCCCACCCCAAATCTTAATTGTAGACAAATGTTTACCTTGAATGCTGCCCGGGGTACAAAGTTGGTTGTGCTGTACCTTTCCACGCTCACAAGGTAGCCTCAGTTTGGCATGTAAAGTGGTGGAAGCTCATGAGCTTTTTGTCTCCTGAAATGTCTTATGTAGCAGTGGCTTTTGCATGTTCTTTTAGGGAAGTGTTTTAGAACTTGCGCTGTTCAGTGATTAGAAAAAAGGAATGACTCCACCGCTGATGAACAGAGGTGTAAGAAGCCTATACAACAAATCTGACACTTAAAATGTTTTCAGATAAACATACTCATCAAAAGGCTTGTTACGGGTCTTGGAAAATATCTATCAGAAAAATGCTTACAACCCTTTAGCCTAGCTATTGCTAGCAATGTGTTAAAATCCTTGGTGTGGCTGACCTTACTGGGGGTAGAGTGATATGCTAGATGATCTACTGTCCTGTGTGCAAGGGAACAAAAAGCCAAACCACTGACCATGGTGAAGTCAGAAAGCCTAGCTGTGGTACTGTTAGGATACTATCTTTCCAGACTTGTGAAGCTCAGGCATGATCAAGCAGCTTAGGAAGAGCCCACTTGAGGGAAAGTTAATTCATGGCCAGTTTTGTGAAGTGGTTTGTGCTTGCTTATTTGTTTCAGAAAGAAAGTGAAATTAGTGAGCTTAAATGGCAGATACTATAGTTAAAGGACCTCCTTGAGTCATTGTTTCAGTTGACAATATAATCTTTGTCTAGGTAAAACTTGTACTACATGGGAAACAGAGTAACTTAACCAGGGTGATGGAGAGTAGTAAACCACTGCTATGCTGAATACTCTACAGTTTAAATAAACCTTTTCCAGCCTGTGGCTTGTCAGCTACCACTAAACTTAAGTTACTTCTAAGTAGCATTCAAATAAAAACTGAAAAGTAAGCCTAGGGATGGCCTGTGTAGAAGATTTAGGAGCTGCTCATTTCTACTGGGAAAACTCTTCGGAAGCCACAAATCAGGAAGGATGAGAACTGCTCATCTGTGTCATTTGAAGAACATTAAGTATAAGTGAGCAAGTCCTTGCAGCTCTAGCTGGAGCAGTTTAAGAAGCTGCTGCTTTATGGATTGTTACTGCCCTTCAGCTAAGTTGCATTAAACACTTGTGTGAGAACCAGTTGTTGGTTTTGACGGTAAATCAGTCATGTAAGTTATAGCTGGCCCCACTGGCTTGATGGTGTGGTGCATCAGGAGCACTCTCACAATCAAAGTTGTTTCAGTCTCCACATACTGCTTGTCTGTACCTCTCAGCCATCGCTCACAGCGTGGATCAGCCCTTGGGACTGTACAATTTTCTCTGGTCCTCCTCAAAACTGAAGGCTGACTTGTATTCTCTGCTTATCTCCTAAACTACAGCAGTCACCTGTTTCAAAAAGCTAAATAAATTTCATATTGCATAATAGATTGGGGTGGTTGCAAGTGTTATAAATCCATACCTGTTTGAATGAATTTTTTTAGTGAAGGAGTGTGTTACCTATTAACTTCTGGTCACAAATGTAGCAGCTCTGTTGTAATTGCTAAGTTATACAAAGGCAGTGAAAGACTGCCAGTGAAAACATAAGCCATGTTTGAGTGTCTTCAAACTTAATGAGGCCTAAAAAAAATTCAATTTCTATCTGGTATGTAATGGAGAAGCTACCCACAGTTTCATTAAGTGGGCAGGATGTAGTCTAACAGCTATTTGTTTTCTCCTTTTATGCTGATTCAGCCCTGGCTAGCAACTGTGAAAACAAATGTCACAATTTTTTCTTTAGGAATTTCGATAATTTCAAGCTAATGTTGCAAATACCAAACTCGTGACTTCTAAAATAGCCTCAATTCATAGCTTGGCTTGTTCTTCCAGGGTTTGATGATGCTGTGTTAGGTTAGCCACATTCACTGTGTCTGTGCTGGAGCGCTTGTGCAGCAGCTTGAGCTATTTGGGGTAAGGGAGTGAATAATGAGTGTGGTCATGAAGTCTGCTGTAGACATGCAAGAAATACTTGTATTCAGTGCTATGGTTCACCATAAACAAGTTGCAGGGTAAACCATGACTGGGATTTGACAGACCTCTGCTATGCTTCATTTGATAATTATTAACTTTTAATGTACTTAGCAGTCAGTCAGCAGGGAAAACTAAGTATGGCTGTTGTGTTTTATCTCACATCTTTTAGAGTAAGAGATAGAACCACATTTTATTTTTTAAAAAAGCTTTTGTTCTTTTTAACTTCACAAATAGCAGGAACACCTATAGAGTGTCTACATCAGTGTCCCTGCCCCACAGCGAAGGTGCTTTCTCTGCTCTTCACTGAAGACTTGGAGGTGTCTTGGAGCAATTAAATGAAGTATGTGAGAGAGGCAAAAAAGTGAGATACTCATCCGGCAAAAGTGGTTGATGGCAGTTCAACCTGACAGCTTTCTTAGGTAGAGGAAATGTAGTAGGCACTGGCTGGCTGTGTCTTGTATCAGGCTATATGGGGAAATACTAGGTAACCAAAGCAGAGAGTTGGGAATTGATTTAAAACAGCACTGTTGTATTTGTCTTTGAAGTGGATGGCATAGGGCTGGAGGGAGAGTTCTGCTGTAGTTCTTCATGAATTGGTGTTTGAGCGAGCACTGGGGGCTTTCGGTGTTTTGTGGAAAATGGTCTGAGTACTGATGAAGAAAAACTGATAAATACTATTATTCGAAATCTTAAAACCACTGAATAGCCATGAGGAGTGGAATGTACCTGAATTTGATCTTACTACTAGTATAAAGTAGCATTACACATTTTAGAACATTCTGCAAGTTCATTACTTGACAATTTCAAAGAACTAAGACTGTAAAAACTGACCAACAGATGAATAAGCTGATGATAAGGCAAGAAGAAAAAGATAAATTCAAGGTACATTGGGAGAGATGGCTTTCCCCTAAGGTGTCCTTGATGATGATTTCTGACCTCCAGAGGTTCCTTCCACCTTCTAGAAAGATAATGCAATGATCCTACTTGGTTTTCTTGAAGATGCCCATGATGTGGCCATCATCTGATGATAACTGTCCAGCTTCTTTAGCACTGGTGGATGTATCACATCAGATGCTTTGGGCCTGTGTAGATTCAGCTTCCTTAAATAGTCAGTACTGCCTTGATTAAATTTAGGTATTGTAACTTGAAATGCCAGCTTTATATTGTTAGCAAATTACATGCTTTCTGGAAAGTTCACTTGGATGTTTAATGGGTTACTGTTGGCAAAATACTGACTGCATTCCTGTAGACTGCCCTTGTCTCTTTGTGAAATGCGGAACGTATGCTGAAGAGTGAATGACTAAGCTGTACATAGCAAATATTATTGCACAACTAAAGGTAGAGGTGAAATGTAGGATAAAGTGTGCTGTTGCAGAAATCTCATGGTGAGCATAAGTGTGTCAGGGTACATCTGGCCTGCAGTAAGGCAGGTACTCAGCAAACAAACTTGTGCCTGTCAGTCTTTCTGTTATGCTTGTTAGAGATGTTTGTTGCAAGTTACTTCATAGTGTTAAGTGTTTGATCATAGTTTATGGAGTAACTAGGCAACATTTTAAAGACAAACACAAAATATAAAGGCATGCTTCATCTCTGTAACCAGATCTTTTCTGTGCTTATCAGTCCAGTAGGACTTAGTTGAAAAAAAAGGCAGGGGGGAGGGGAAGGGAAAAATTATTTAGAGTTTGGAATTGAAGAAGGGCAGATTGTTAGACCACCTGCATGCTTTATAATGCTATGTAGCATTTATGACCCAGTCCTGTGAATCCTCTGGCAGCAGCAAAATCTGGGCTGATGGGAAGGTCTCTTTCTTCCAGGCAGTGACCTATTTTCACAAAAGTTGTCAGGAATTCAGTTTTTAAATGTCCTTGAATAGATTGATATTTGAGCCTGTTCACCTACAGTAAAGGGCAAATATACAACAGATCTTCCAAGCCTGACATCCACAACAAACAAGGGTATTGACCATGGAACCAAGCTTTTCTTGGTTTGTGGTCTATGGCACCTGAGTATTAAATACAGCCTAAAAATAAACAGGAACCATCCATTCCCCCTACATCACTCCCTCTTTTTAGAAAGACAATGATTTCTCCCATTTGATAAATACCAAAGTTGTCTCCTCCACCCCAACAAAAGCCGTAATGTCTTTGGTTGTGTCTGCTACAGCAACGGGGCTGGCATTTTATCACTGCTGGATAGGTAGTTCAGGCTCTGGAGAAATAAAAGGAAAGCCTTTGTCAAACTGCATGATCTGTGAGAGTCTTGGACTTTGGGGAGGACAACCCTTGATGTACCTGCAAATAAGAACCATTTTCCTCTCCATAATTTTCTGCTGGTTGATAGCTGGATATGTAGTAGCCCATAGCTTTTTCATCAACCTGAGTGGGGAAAGGAGGTTAATCATAGTTGGACTTTATACTCTTAAAAGGTCTTCTCCAACCTAAATGAATCTGTTAACCAAGGACGGTCAAGTTCACCACTAAATCATATCCCTAAGCACCACATCTATGCTGTTTTTAACCACCTCCAGGGATGGTGATTCCACCACCTTCCTGGGCAGCCTGTTTTAATGCCTGACACCCCTCATATGAGTTTTCCTCATATCGAGTCTAAACCTCCCCTGACAGAACTTGAGGCAGTTTCCTCTTGTCCTGTCACTTGAAACCTGGGAGAAGAGACTGACCCAATCAGGCAGCTCTAGAGAACAATAAGGTTCCCCCCTGAGCTACCTTTTCTCCAGGCTAAACACTCCCAGTGTCCTGAGCTGCCCCCCATCAGACTTGTGCCCCAGCCCCCTGCCTGTCCCTGGACACGCTCCAGCCCCTCTACGTCCCTCTTGGAGCGAGGGGCCCAGAGCTGACCCCGGGGCTCGAGGTGCAGCTGCACCAGTGCTGAGCACAGGGGGATGGTCACTGCCCTGGTCCTGCTGGCCACGCTGTCTCAGACACAAGCCAGGATGCTGTTGGCCACCTGGGCTCACTGGGGGCTCATGCCCAGCCGGCCGTCAGCCAGCCCCCCCAGGCCCTTTCCCTCCGGGCAGCTTCCCAGCCCCCTGCCCCAGCCTGCAGCGCTGCTGGGGCTGCTGTGACCCACGGGCAGGACCCCACACAGAGCTGTGTTGAACTTCATGCACTTGGCCTTGGCTCATCGGTCCGTGCTGCCCAGACCCCTCTGCAGAGCCTTCTGGCCCTCCAGCAGATTGACATTAACCCTCATCTTGGTGTAATCTGGCTGAGGGTGCACTCGATCCCCTTGTCCAGATCATCGATAAAGATATTAAACAGAACTGGCCTCAGTACTGAGCCCTGGGGAATACCACTTGTGACTGGCTTTTAACCCAGAGCAGAGCACACCCGTCCCAGCCATGGGCAGCCGGTGTCTCCAAGAGATGCTGTGGGAGATGGTATCAAAGGTTTTGCTAAGGTCTAGATGGACACCACCCACAGCCTTTCCCTCACCCACTCAGTGGGTCACCTTGTCATAGAAGATCAGGTTCCTCAGGCAGGACCTGCCTTTCACCAACCCATACTGACTGGGCCTGATCCCCCGGTTGCCCTGCACATGTGGTGTGATGGTGGTCAGGGTGATCTGCTCCACAACCTTCCCCAGCACCGAGGTCAGGCTGATAGGCCTGTAGTTTCCTGGATCCTCCTTCCTGTAGATGGGTGTTACATGGCTAGCCTCCAGTCAACTGGGACCTCTCGAGTTTCCTAGGACTGTTGTTAAATGACGGAGAGTAGCTTGGCAAGCTCCTCTGTCAGTTCCCTCAGTACCCTGGAGAGGATCCTCTCTGGCCCCAGAGATCTGTGTACATTTAAGTGGAGCAGCAGGTCACTAGCAGTTTTCTCCTGGACTGTGGGTCCTCCTCATCCCTGTCATCCAGCTCAGGGGGCTGAGTACCCAGAGGGAAGCTGGTCTTGCTATTAAAGGCTGAGGCAAAGAAAGCATTAAGTACCTCATCCTTTTCCTCATCCTTGTGGCAATGTTCCCCACTGCATCTAGTAAAGGATGCAGATTCTCCTTGGCCCTTCTTTTGTTTCTAAATTATTTGTAAAAACGTATTTTCCTATCTTTTATAGCGGTGGACAGCCTGAGTTCTAGCTGGGCTTTTGCCTCTCTGATCTTTGCCCTGCATAACCTTATGACTTACAGTCCTCCAGAGTTGCTGGCCCTTTCTTCCAAAGGTGGCAAAGTCTCCTTTTTTTCCCTGAGTTCCAGCCAAAGCTGTCTTCAGCCAGGCCAGTCTTCTCCCCTGCCAGCTCATCTTTCGTCACGTGGGGACGGCTTGCTTCTGCACCTGTAAGACTTCCTTCTTGAAGAATGTCCAGCCTTCCTGGATGCCTTGGCCCTTCAGAACTATCTCCCAAGGGACTCTGTCAACAAAGCTCTTAAACAGGCCAGAGTTGACCCTCTAGAAGTCCAAAATACTTACGTCCATTTTCATCGCTTTTCTAGAATTAACTTTTTTATCTTGGCACACATTTCATATTCATATCTAAATAAAAGCTGGATGCAAAAGGGAAGATGCTTATAGGAATGGTGGCAGGACTGCGAGACATTTGATGTCTGTATGGAAGTTACGGTGTTTGAGAAGAATTGTAGTTGCTGCCAAAGTAATCAGAGCTATGTTGAATCTGAAAGCAGTAATACATCTGTGGAATTGTTTCCATAGATGTGTGTATTTGTGTTAAGCTCGAAAAATGGCTTCCTAGTTGGGCAGCTCACTGTGTGGGATAGCTCCAAATGGCTTCTTCCATTCATTCAGAGTCAAAATTGTGAGGGATAAAGGCAGATCTGAGCATTTGCAATACTGAAAATATCAATATAGTAAAAGGCAATTAGAGCGAAGACAGTTGTAGAGGGTGGGCGTCAGTTTACTTGTAAACTCTGTTCTTTGATAAAATTTCTGTGTTTGCAATGCTACTGCCTTTGAGCTTTGGTAGGAAACTTGAAGACAGATTCTTTCTCTTCTGCTTGATTATCTCATATCATTTTATGAATGACTGTAATATGACCAAAACAGAATTAAGTCATGATTTTAAGAAAAGCTGCTTTGTTAAAATACAGTAATTCTTTTGTAGACAGACTCTGTAGCTTTGAGCTATGACTTTTCGGAACATCCTGTCTGAACCAAATACCCTACAAGTATGTTTAAGGTACATCTGGAACCTTCTCCAGAGTTTACAGGGGTTTTGTTAGGTCTAGTCTGTTAGTTAGGGGAGAAAAATCCTTCCATACTTTGGTGGGAGAAGGGATGTGGAGTAAAATGTTTTGTATTCTGACAGGCAGACTTCATGCTTTTTATTATGTATACGTAGTAATGTAAACATCAGGATCTATTCTTACTGGATTTTCAAACAATAAAGCAAGTAACAAGTTTGTTTGAGGAGCTGCCAATTGCTGTCCTGAGAGCATATTCCTCTGGGGAGCCGAGAGCAAAGGAGGTTTAAGAAAGCATAGAAAAAAATGGCTTTCAGAGCTGTAATTCTTCTTGTCCTTCTTGCATTCTGGTAATACTCCTTGGCCTCTCTTCAAAGTGTTTGTACTGTTCAGTGTTGTATGACTGGGTGTCCCTAATGTGGCTGCTGCTTCTTGCATCAGTAAGATGTCTTTCAGCTCTGTGGCGGTAGGTGTTAAACTCAGCAGCTGAGTTTTGCCTTGGGGTGCCAGCATCGTCCTTTGGGTGGAAGCGAAAGGAGAGGAGCAGGAGTGAAAGAAACACTTCAATGTCTGATACTTCTATAGTATCAGACTGTTGACATATCAAGCTAAAAATATGGCTTGGCACAGCGTAAGCTAATCTTAACGATTAGCCACATTTTGATATATGTTTTGATAGGATTAATTTTCTGCTAGTGTGACTTGCCAGTTGGTTCGCTGTAGGTGTAGGTGACTACCAGTGCTGGCTCAAGGCAGGCGGTGTGAATGTACGCTGGGGATGGATCTCTCATATTCCAGTGTTTATATATGGCTGTGTTATAAACTGGATCAGGGAGCTGACCTGGTTGAAAATTAAAATTTGTTAGTTCCATCAGCTACTTGAACTAGCATCATGTGCATCTGTGCAGTGCATCTGTGCAGTTGGCTGCTGGTTCAAAGTGGGGAATGGGGTGGTGAGGCTGGGCAGAGGAAGCAGAGACATCAATGGCAGCTGAATTTGAATTACAGCAGTGGGGGAGCTTCAGCCTAAGGCTAATGTCAGGTCGTATTGCCTTGTGCTTCTAAATTCTTCCATTCAAAAGGACATACTGGTCTACAGAAAGCTTACTTCATAAGGAGAAAATCAAAGTTTTGTTTTTATTCATAGCCTCTGTATAATTTTGGAACTTTGTTTTTTCAGATTACGAGTATTGTATTAACCCTTCTATGCAACCTGAATGTTAGGGGCTTCAGTGTATTCTGAAGACCTTGGGATATATTTAAATCTAAGCTGGTAACTGAAGTGATAGATTCCAATGGGACTTTTGTGTTGGCTTTAAAACCAAAGGGTTGGTCTTACGACATAGCTTGAATTAAGAGTTTGGTCCTCTTATTTCATCCTCTCTTAGAACACACTCATCCTCAGGCTAATATTCATCTGATTGAGTTAAACTGACTGAGTATCTTTGGTTAGTGAGCTGAGTTGCTTTAACCTGCGAGCAGACTCTGGGCTTGTCTGGTCAGAGGACAGAAACTCTGCTGTTGGTCTGGCAGAAATGTGATGTATGTTCCCCTAAGACTGGAAGTTGTTCGTGTGACTCAGCTTTATAATGAAACCGCATTGAGTTATATGAGAGTAAGTCAAAATATATTTATGCTGATAGTAAAAATAATTTTATCTAAGTTGTCTTATAGGTGCATGTTTTTTTTCACCACTAAGTTGTCTGCTTACGTGCTCAAAATGTAACGTACCCATTGTGACTTTCTCCAGAGTATCAAACATGCCAGACCGATGTACTTTCTCACTCTTTGCATGGAGTAAGAGACAACTAACATCTAATTTTCTAGTGTTATTCACCAGAGTAATTTATTTGTATTTCCTATTTCAGTTGCTCTAAAGGTTGGGGATGAGGACTGTTTGTGAACTTGCTCTGCTTTTTACTGCTGCAATTTGCTTGTAAACCCCAAGGGGGTTTGTTGAATTGGTCTAGTCTATATATTCCTACAAATCTGTTTGTCTGATGTTAGGGTAATGTTATCTCATGAAGACTTTGCTAGAGAGAGATGGGTTTGGTCTATACTTCAGAATCACAAGGCATATCTAGGCATATGTAAACTTAAGTGTTTTCCAAATATTTTTAGGTTTCTATGAACAACCATTTCAAAACTCTGTGGCTTTAATAAGTAAATGCTATTGAAACTTTTGCAAAGGATGGCAGATTATTTTTAAGACTTAGGTATGTTCTCTGTCGTTAAAAAAAAAATAAAAAAATATCTTGCCTGCTGCCCTTCAGGTTGAAGGTGTGTCACACAGAATCACACAGTTTTTTTGAAAATATTGTTGAGAGGGATGTCCAAAGATGAGAAGTTTAGTGCTTCTTCCCTGCCCCAGATAACAAGTCTGGCAAAAGTGCCAGGTAAGGGCTGAGTTCTTTCAAAAGATAGGCTAACAGATACATAATTGCTGCTCTAAGGAGTCTTTAGGAAGGGGACCAGCTGCTTTGAAATCAAGATTACAGATAAATTGTGTTATTTAGGGGAGAAAAGTATCAAACCAAACAAACCATAAATAACTCCTCTGTCTTTAGTCACTTTCTCAGAACGAGTCCAGCAAGATTGCCTCTTTCTCAGGACAAAAGGCATCTGGCATTTGACAATGCGTAAAGCATCATCCGGAGCCTTCAAGCTGAAATTTTTTTTGTTAGTTGTGCTAGATGCTGGAACTGGCTGTTGGCGTAAGTGGTCAGAAGGCAGAACTTAAAGCTTGCTGTTGTCTTACTTCCACTTTCATGGTTTATGAGGTTCAGAGCCCAGATGGAGACAGAAAAATGGATTTGGAGTAACATAATTGAGTACCAGATAACTTTATAAAGGCTGTGTTAATTCGTGCTCCTGGGCATAGAAAAAAACACTCTGCTGCACTTCTCGGAGCTTCTGGCAATGACAAATACATACAACTGTCTGGACTTGTAGGCTTTCTGTAAGACTAATTGGGTAAGAAAACTCATTTATACAGTGTGTCTTGCATGATGTGAAACACAAGTTTACATGGTAAATTGATGAATAAAATGTCATGATAGAAAGCACTGACAAATGCACATTGCCTTCAAATAAACTACTTCCAGTTTCAAGGTAGATGTTGTTACCTGCGTTCTTAAGGGTTTTTTTAAGAAGTGATAAACTGAAGAGCTGTAGTTTAGAGGAGACTGTATTTTTGATGAAATGGCCTAGATACAGTGACAAAATTACAGAGGGAAGTTGTTCTTGGGAAATGAGAAAGGGGAAAATCATGTTGTCACTTTTGAAAATGTCTCAATAAATATAAATCTAGGAAATACTAACTTTCCACTCGATTCATAGTACCAACTTGGCATTCATTCATCAGGTTTTTTTCTAAAGGAATGAATGATTTATGCTGTCCTACATTATCTTGATTATTTTTTTTTTTCCTTTTTGCTGGTGTGTGGAGTTGATGTTACGATGTAGTCTAGAACTTGCCAGCAGTGCAGTCCACAAGCCTGTAGTTTGGACAGCTGTGACAATAGCAGTAGCATCTGCCTACTTGGAAAGACCTGATTTCATGCCCTTCAAACTTTCTATTCATAAATAATTAAAATAACACTATTTTGTTGACACAAGGTTTTTTTGAGCTGGTTTGCTTTTTAGGATGCATCGTGTCTGTATGAACATAGCCTTTTGATCTAAGCTAGATTGGGGCTGCTGTGCAGAAAAGGGATCTCGGGTCTCTCTTCCACCAGCACAGTTGTTTGTGCAGTTGTACAGTGTATGAGGGCACCGATTTGGCTCAACACAAGTCTGACCAAAAAAACAGTTTGTCAGACAGCTTTCCTGCTCACCCCTTGGCTGTGCTACAGCAATGACATGAGTGCTGGCAGCTGGAGGAAGGGGACAGGACATGATTGCCCCTTCAGCAGCAGCCTGTCTTTATTTTGGCTGTATACCCTGGTTGCCAGGCTCCCCGGCAGCCCGTGCCTATCTAAATCCAGTATCTGCCTGTGCCCCCATCAGCAGCCCTGCCTGTCTGTGCTGAAAGTTGTATTTCTGCTGCTGTGTGGCAAGCCTGCTCAGGGGGCCGATGTGGCTGAACGCAAACTATTTTTGTATCTGGGCTGTTCGTCAGGCAGTGTAATGGGGGGAAACACAGCTCCCTGCTGGATAGGTTATTGGGTTTTGGTTTTGTGGGTTTTTTTTACATGCTACATAGGTAAAGTTGAAATTCTGCTTCAATGCTTATTATGCAACAGCACTCTGAACTGGTTGCATAGGTGGGATGACTGGTTTCATAGAGTCTGCGAAACTCCGCGGTAATTTGCAACTCAGTTTAACAACAGTTTTTCTGAACCCATTTACAAACAATGTGGAATGTTGTTTACATTACTCTGCCTACCAGAAATGGTCATAAATGTATTGAGGCTGTATATATGGACATAGATCTATCTCAAACCTATTAAGCATGTGGGGAAGCTGCCTGGTAGCAACTGAAGCTCTTCAACCTGCTAGTACTGAACTCTGTCCTAGAAGGAATAATGATCATCCCATTTCCAATTGCTCCCTTTTCTGTGGTTTGTCAGAGCGTTGTGTTTAAGGAGAAAGGGCATATGCGGAGAGTGGTGGGGAATATAATGTGTAGTCCTGAGCTTTGCACTTGAACAAAATAAAGCTTAATTTTATTATAATATAATCCACTACAAATTACCAATCAGAACAGAAAACCTGTTTGAAGTTCTGAGTCTGCAGGAGGCAACTATGTTCTTTTTGAGGCTAGTGACAAATAGCTGAAGTGTCAAAGCAAGATCTTTGTGATGCAGATTTATGAAAAAAGATGTTGAACTCTGTTGAAAACTCTGGCTCAGAAAGGGGGTAGCGAACACATTTAACTGAAATGTTTTACTTTCTGCAGGTATATTTGAATGTTTTGATTATATAATTCTTAATAGACTGTATGATGTTGAAATATATTCTGTAAAGATCCTGTAATTACAAAATACCTCTTGCAGGGTATAACTGACCTTCAGACTTGCTTTTCAAAGGTCATGAGCACAGCGGTGGGTGTCACAAAAGTGCTGAGCCACACCATATTGTAAAGTTTAGCTTTGCTCAGTGTTTCCCTGGATGTCCTTTTGACAAGTCTTTAATGAATAAACTGAATTATGGAAGCACTTGTTTGCTGGAGATGTTAGTGGTAATTTCAAGTGTCTGGGAGTATTGTGTACTTGAGACTGTTTTTCTCAAGATTTTAAGTTCTTTGATTCATCTGAGGAAGGGTCTGTACAGAATAAAAAACGTTGGGCCAGCTTTATCTGAAAGTATGGTTAAAAATATTACTCTGGATTATTATTAAATTTAACCAGAATTTTGGCTTTATTATATGAAATGGCAGAACTTTTAGGAATGCCTAAGCTGCTGTTTGAGGGGTGTGTGTGTGTGAACTGGAATGTCTAAAGGATATTTTTAAAATCACTTGTGAGTGTTCTTAGAATTGTTAAGCTGAAAAGCTGCATTTTTAAAATACTCGTGTAAAAGAAACTGTCTTGCAAATTACAGGGCAGTATAAACAAAAACCTATAACCATGTTTGTTCTTGTTTTGCAGACCGTGAGGACCAATCAATTCTCTGCACGTAAGTGAACACTTTTCATTTGGACATTTTTTTTAAATCTGTATTTTGAAAGGGGTCTTTGATACAGCTGTAGTAGTCAAAACTTGGTCTTTAATCTTGACAGGCAGTGACTAATGGTTAAAGACGTAACATGAAATGATTTTAATATGGGGATATATTATTTTAATATTGTAATTCACTTTTTTTTACAGGCTTGTGCTACCTAAGAAGTTTAGTTTAAAGATGTCAGTCAAGAGATCTGAATCAGAAACAATAAGCTTTAAAAAGTGTACATCTGTCTGAAATGCTGTGCTGTAACTACTCAATGTGTAGTGCCTGAGGGGGACATGAATTAAAAGTTGGTCTAGAAACCCTGCTGAGCAACAGTATAGCTTTGGATCTGCTTCAAACAGGAGAATTCTGAAGAAAGTCAACACTAAGGTTTTCTTTTGCTTTCACTGTGTGCACCTGAATTGGCCGCACCCAGGAGCAAACTTCTAGCTTCAGCTTAAATTTCTGTGCAGTCTGGAAACGCAGTGGTGGAGCAGTCAGAAGATGAATGTGCTTTCAGGCTTGTGACACTACTGAGCTGGTCTATCTTTGGGCTGCTGTTAAAAGGGGTGATCCAGTTTCCTCTCCCACATAGGCTGTGGGTTTCTGCAGCCTCTTGTGCTAGCATTGGGGGTTGGCATGCAACATAAGCTAGTTCAGGGAGTGAAGCTGGCAGAAAACCAGCCTTACCGCAAAATTATGCCTTTCAGCAGTTTAGTTCTCTGGGTCTGCGCTTGGTGGGCTCAGAGGAGTACTAGCCTGAAGCAGGAGGTGTGGACGTGCAGCAGGCAAACTGTACCTGTTGGTAGCAGCCTGGGGGTTAGAATGGTCACACCTTGGCTCCATTCTGAAATGGCATGCAGTTAGCAGTCTTGGGTATAACTTAACATATTCAGTTACCTGAGGGAGAAAGGGAAGATGCGGTACCTTGCATGCCTCTGACTTGGTTATGTGATCAGTTGACCATGCTGTGTGCCAGCGCATGCCAGCTGCATTGAGACCATAGTTTGTGAGGATGCCTGCTTCCTGAAATAGCTCGATGGTTAGATCAATTGCTGGAAAGGGACCTGGGTTCAGTTTCCTTCTTGACATAAAGGGATTCAAATCTTCATCTCCTGCTTCCTACAAAAATGCCTTAACTATCAGATTATGCAAGACTGAAGGCAGAGTCTTTCAAGCCAGGCTTTTTAGAACTATGGATACTATGAATGCAAGATTCATGGGGCCTAAGGACACAAAAGCAAATACAGTTCTGTAGCTAAGATAATAGTTCATCCAGTTAACACAGGCTTGTCGAGGTCTGTGGTTCCTGCTCTTAGGACCTCTGTTTTCATGTGATGACTACTTCGTGTGCAATGTACAAAACAGCCCTCAAAGCAGGGATGGGATCCCAGGGCGAAAAGAAACACTTTGTTCTTGTGTGTTTGTGGATGCTTCAAGAGTATGTGTTTGCCCCAGGTGAATTTTTTTGAAGTAGCTTCATGTTTTGTGCCTATGCATGAACGTTGCGTTCCTTTACGTGGTCAGGCAAGACCACAAAGGTTGGAATGGCAGTGCTACAGGATTTAGTGAATGTCTGATCTGTTCGTTTGCAAATTGGAAAGCCTTTAAGTTCCCTTGCCTTCAATTTTGTTATTACCTCACCTGTAAAGTTACCATAAGCTTTTGATCCTTCTGTACTGAATAGACAATTGAACTCTGTTTTATATCCGGTACGGCACACTTCAGCACAAAATGTCTGGATCTTGTGATAGGTTCCACATCTTGGCTAGGCAGTTAAGCTGCTTGCTGTATATCCCTTCAAAGAAAGAAGCTTGCTTTCGGATGGGGAGAGGTGGGGAATGGACACAACATCCTTACAGTCAGACCTCAGGAGAATGCAACCATATCCAGTACTGAAGTCTGGAGCTGCTGGGGACTGCTGTGAGTGCAGTCCTAATATTATGACCCTCAGAGATGGCCCTGAGGACATCTCTTCTGTTGGACATGTAAAATGTTTGGTGACAAATCCACTACTCCATGAAAAACTCTAGAAGCTGGTGCTAAGAAGCAGTGAACAATGCATCTCTGAAGGATTTCAACACTGTCCTGGAATCATATCACAAAACTAAGTATTGAATCTATTGGAACTGTGACACTGGACAAGTTTTGCTACCTTTAATTTAGTGTCTTGGCTGTACCAGTGTAAAAGGCTATACTTAATAGAAATGTGACAGAGTCTTGGCAAAGCTGAGTTTCTGAGCAACGGATTCCAGGCTGTGTTGGCTGTCCTGCTGCTTTAACTTGTGTTTCGTACTGAAGTGCTTACACAGCAGTATAAAGAAAACCAAGGTTAAAAAGATCAATGTCGCTGAACATGGTTTACAAGGAAATATGAATTTCCTCAGTAATGTGGGCAGATCTGTGACCTCAGAACTATGAAGGGGAAGGCATTGTATCTCCAGCCTGAATGTACAGGACCAAAGAACATCCAGTCTAAGTCTTACCTTTTGAGACTATGAAGTCACATGATATGATCGATGCTAGGATCCAAGGTTTTTCTGTAGGCTTGAAGTTGAACACCAAAGTTCCCCCATAGCTGAGGAGACCTAGCTAATGCTGTCTAACCATCAGCACTATTTAGATGCCAATTATAGAAAAGGGTAGTAGGGGTTACCAGACTGCTGTTGAGGTTAATGAACATTTTTCTCTTAAAACACTTTTGTCTTAGAATATTTATCAGTTCTGTGTCCAATTCAGAGAGAAGTGCCATCAAAACCACTTGTATTCTCCTGTGTGTGTCTTTTGGACATATAGACTAAAGAGACAGCTGCCTGCTGTGATACTGTTCCTAACGTCGTTTCTCCCATGGGCTTAACGGGAGAGCTGTATTCTTTTGTCAGGTTTGCATTATAAACTCAGTACTTGAAATCTGGCTGGCTGGGATGTTAAATCCTCTTCATGAATGGGACAAGGCCATGGCAAGCTCCCTTGTGTAGCAGGCTAAAAGCAGGTCTCATGTTTTGATCGAGTGGACTGGTGTCCAGGACTTCGATTGCATTGCTGATTCTGTGGTGAAGAGGTAAACTGTGTGTTTCCCTTCCTTGCCAGTAGTTTTACATGTCTTAGACTAAGGCAGGAATAAACGAAGTGGAAGAAGTGTGTCTTAACCACACCAGTGGCAGTTTCAGAAACTCCTTTTACAATTCATAAAAGGCTTGAGACATCTTCTCATCTCAAACTTGTCTGAGCACCTGGATCCCCTGATTGACTCTGATCTTTAGTAGAGCTGAAAGTTCTCAGAACTTTTTCTTTTCTCCAATAGGAGAGGTTCAAGCTAGCTAGTGAGAAAGAAAACACCATTGACTTGTGCACTTAGATGAATGGACAGTTGTGGTGTCCCTGTCATTCTCTTGTCTCCAACTGTGTTGACTGTAATTGTCTTTACATTCTGGATTTAAGTCTTTGTCATTGCTTGATGAAGGTCCATCTGGTTAGCATCTTCACCCATCTCTGCCTACCTCTAGTTGATCAGATTTCCTGGGTTTTTACTTTCCATGCCCTTTAGAGAGTAGGGGGCCAGGTCAGCACTCAAGTAATGGTATTTGAATGACACCTTGCCAGGTCTCTGGACCCAGCCCCCTTTTCTTGACAGCCAGGAGTGCTGCTCTCAGGGGCATTCGTAGGGGTAAGGTTGGTGCTATGTGAAGCCTTTGGGTTTGGTTTCGGTTCTTCATTTCCAAAGAGTCTCTGCACTATTTCCAGGTGCCTGCCTTAGTTTGGTTTTAATAGGGAATTATTGATCCATTCATTCTTACCTTGGGAAACCTTTGAACACTCTTGCCTTCAATTTTGTTATTGCCTCATCTGCAAGATGGCCTTAAGCTTTTGATCCTTTTGGACTCAGCTGACAACTAAATCCTAATTTCTATCTAATACACATGGTATTTTTTACCTTAGGCATGAAATTGTGCAACTTAAATCTGGGGTTGAGGATGTTTCATTGTCTTCACCTGTCTAGATCTTTAGGAAATAGCAGTCTGTTTCACCTGAGAAGCCTGCAGTTACCTCCATGCAGTCACTGTTCTGGTAAATACCTAGCTGTGTCTGGACACGTCACGAAACTGCAGGGGTGTTATTTAGTGTCTTTTCTAACATAGTTAAACCACTTTTGTAGTTACACTGAAGAATGTCTTATCTCAGATATTATGTAGACTCTTGGAGATTTGTTCACACTTTGCCTCTGGATAACAGAACCTGGCTGATTCAGTATTTGGTAGAGACTAATGAATTTGCATGACAGGACAGTATGCAGGCAGAATCCGTCTTGAGAGAATGTGCATGCAGGTGGATCTTCTTGAGGAATACATTTTACTGAGATATATCTTAATTTTCTTTCCCCTCAAAGAGGATTGTGCTGAAGAATAACCTATATTCCATTGAAATGCTGCAGATACACGCATTCATCTAAATGCATTGTGTGGAGTGGACTAGCCTTGATGGATGGTTCTCCAAGCGTGCCTCTCATTGCATCTCATTATTTTGAAGGTAGTGGGGTCAATTGGAGGTTTCCTGTCTTGACTTTGCCACCTGCTGATGTTCCATGAGGAGTTTTGCATAAACTGGTGATCTTAAAGCTAGTAATATTTTCTCAAAGTCAAACTTAATACCAGGAGAGGAAAAAAAACCCTGCTGCTGCGTTTTCTGGATGCTTGTCTGGGCAGAACATCTTGTCCTTCATTTAACATGGAAGCTTGTTCTTCAGGAGGGTATTACTCAGATTGCCAGCTGATGTGGCTGCTGTTCAGTTCTCCAATCCAGACTTGATGACATAGGTGACTTCCTGCTCTTGCTATAGAAATAAGAGTTGTCTCCAAACATAAAATAGCATGCTTTCTTCCTTTTTTTTTTTTTTTTTTTTTTCTTTTTTTGTTACCTCCCTGGGATTTCTTGTGGGCCCTTTAGCTTTTCACCAACTGAAAAACCCAAATATGTGCACAGGCACATACATCTGCCGTTCTGAATCCATTGGACAATTTATCAGACACTGGTGAAAGCCAGATTATTGCCTGGTTAATGGTGAGCTGGGAGGAGCTGAATGAACAATAATGGTGATAATTTCTTTTTAGCTTTGAAGTTGGATGGTTTAATCTTGGGACGCTAACCACTAACAAAAATTGTTAGTAAGGTTGCTGGAGCTTTTATTGCTTTGTTAGTTTAGTTCATCAAGCTTTCCAATAACAACCAAACAAGCAACCCCCACAACCAGCACTTCTCTGGGAAGCTAGACGTAACTAGCTTCTATCTAATCACTCCCCCTTAATTGGAGTGCAAATGAAAGTGTATTTAGGATCTTCTGTCTGTAAATCCTTAGTTTGCTGAAAAGGAAGGAAAATACACATAGTTCCAGCAACTTCGTGTTCCTGCTAGCTTGTAAGTACATTATGAGCCTGCTAGAAATCAGTTACAGAAAAGTGGTGCAAATTTTGCAATATGTACATTTTTTAATTTTTCTAAGATGTGAAGTTGTAACAAGCAGCTTTGCAGGCCTTTTTCTTTGAGAAGCTGCAGCTGCTGGCATTTTACTAAGTTTTATTATTTCTTTTTGATTGTTGCTGTCTGTTAATGTTAAATGGGCATGCCAGGCTGTTGGAGGCTGATGACCAAGATGAAGAAACTTTTGTTGTGGCATACTAAGACTGTGAGAAATATTCAAACCTCTCCTGGCTTTGCTGTCCGTAGCTTCAAGGCGACTTTCGGAAAGGCAGACATGAAAATGTGCTGCACTGCACGTTTTTTTTTGTGTTTTTTTTTTTTTTTTTTTTTTTTTAAGCTAATATGTTCTAAATCTTACCACAAGCTTATGGTATTCCTAAAACTGAGACAGGGCTTGATAAACACTCATTTATGCTTGCAGCCGTACAAGGGTATCTAATCTGAATTGGCTTCAGTAGGAGTAGTGGGGTGCGGAGGGAATAGAGGCTGCTTATTAAAGGACAACAGCAGCAAATACCAAGCATTTTTGTATACAACCTCTGGCTAGAGTCCAGCTTATAACATTCCCTAGACAACTGGTGTTGAGATGATGTGAAGCATCTAGAGAGAAATGAAGGAGCTATGCAGCCTTGTAAATAGTAAAAGTCAATTAGTGACTCTTCTGTGCTAGTCCAAACTATCAGTTACACCTCTTAATTTCAGAAAATTAGCCAGGTGATTAAGACAAACCTTTTCATTACAGGTCTTGACTGTAAATATCTGTTATTTCATAACTGGCAGAAGATCTGCTCAGTTGTGTCTGAGTATAAGTGTCTCTTCTGTTCTTTGCAACTGCTGTTGTGAGAAGGACAAAAGACCATTGTTGGGGCTCTTAGGCAGTTACTTTCTCTTACAACAATTTAAGTGCATACTTCCATATTTTGGTGCCACTTCCTATGAAATGAGGCGTTGCTGGCCACAGCATCTGTGAGTGGCTGGTCGGGATTCCTGTGTCTTGTGAAATCAGGCACTGAGAACTTGCCCAGGTATCAAGGTGGTGGTGCCACTTATTTGCAAAAGGACCTTCTGCTTCTAGATGAACTTCTCATCCCAGAACTTGTTGCTGATGAGGAATGACAGAAAGACTGAAACTCCTAGGGCAGAGGAAACAGGCTTCTGGCATAGTTTTTCAGTACTCTAAATACCCAACATGATCTGTAATGGGATAGATGACACTAACTGCATCTGACAATCCTAATATATTAGAGAAGCTAATCTTCACAAATATTGTCAGTTTGCAGTAGACTTTGTGCACAGATAGAAAGATGAAGAGAAGTCTATCTTTGAATTTCAAAGCTTGCTTTGTACCTGTGGCTTTGTCCCTCTGTCCTGTGTGACTCATGGCACTACATTTTCGATGTCCTGCATAGCCCCTCATCTGCTAGTGAAATTAATGGGTAGCTGGGCGGTGGTGGAAGGGTGCCAGTCCTTGCAGTGGGACTTTTCAGTAAGCAACTCTAAACTAATTTGACTTCCCTAAAATCCAGAATGTAATTTCCCAATTCAGGAAGAGGTGATGATGTTGCCTTTGGTCTTTAAGGTCCCTTCCAACCCAAACCATTCTATGATCCTATGATTGTCCTGCTATGCTGAGTGCTGTAACACAAGAAGTGGTGTAGGTGTTTCAAACTTGCCTGACAATAAGAAAAGCCCCTGTTTCACTATTGTTTTCCTTTAGAATGGTGCTTCCCCTTGGAATAGGTCTTTCCCAGACAGGTGTTTGACCTGTTCCTGGAATAACTGCCATCGTAAGTGGGCTGTATGGGAAGAGCACACTGCTGACCTGGAAGTCAGAAGACCAGTTTCCATTCCTCTGTGTTGGCCATTTGCTTTATGACCTGTGAGTCATCTCCTGCTACGTTTGTTTTGCCTATTTTCTAGATGGCAATCTGTTCAGAGGAAATGCCTTTTACTTCTGTGCAAGATTTGGGCTCAAGTTGCTCATGAAAGAAAATTTGCAGCTGGCTGAGAAGCTGGTCACTAATTTTTGCTAACCAAATTGTAGCAGAGATAAATTTGCCTGAAGAGTACTTTTCCTTTATTGAAAATTACACTACAGCTTTACATGCAATTAATTCAAAACCATGTAAAAACTTTAAAGTGCTCATGCTAGCTAAGCTTTTCCTATTTTAAATGTGCTTGAAGCTGCTTCAAAGCAGAAGCTTTGCTGCTCTAGGGAAGAGTGCTTTAACTCTAGATAGTGCATAAATTTACCAGTGACTGTCGGACTTACTTTGACCTGTCTCTGTAGCATAAGATTGTAAAGGACACATCCTTCTGTTAATTAATGGAATAACCTTATATTTCCAACTTGAGGCTATTGCTGAATATGGTTTGCTTACTTGGATGCACTGTTTGGCATAGCCCATGGCTGGAGTTGATAGAGCCTTTCAATTCAATCTCATAAGGTTTTGTTTCCACTAGTAGTGGAATTGAGATTGAAATCAAGGAGGTGAAATTATGACCCTGCTGAAGTCATTAGCAAAACTGTCATTGATTGAAGTGAGGCTGGGATCTCAGCCAAGGGTTTTAGTTGTTTAATTTTTGGTAACATATTGAGTTGTATTAAAACAAAGTTTTGAAAAAGTTAATCTTTAGCTTTGTGTTACCATGTCTGTTCCATAAATATTGTACAGTGTTACTAAAAGTTTACCATTTTTGGGCAGGTTGATAGAGGTAGAGATTTGAATTTATTTTTATAATCCATGTGTTTGCACTTCTGGGAAAGAACTAAAGTACGTAGATGTCATTTTTTCTATAAATGAAAAGGACTTTATCCTGAATCTTCTAATTCTTTACACTATATGGCAGCAGAGCTATCTAACACTGTATCCTGCAGGAAATACTTGGCATACTTGCAAGCTCCAGGGAGAGGAGAACTGGCATGATAACATCCATTAGTGTTGCTTTTGAATGAGAACTTGCATAAAGACTTTCTCTGAGAAAAAAACCAACCACCCAACCACTATTAGGTTTAAAGGCTTTTTAGCAAAAGGAATGTGTTGTAAGCTTTTGACCTTCCTGTGCTGTACGAAGCGTTATCGGTGTGTACGCCAGAAAAGCTTGTTGATTTGTAGACTCTCTTCTAAAACTGTGCGCTGCCCTTTTAGAAAATTGACATCTGGATAGTATATATTGTACTATTTTCTCTTCACTGCATGTGTCAGACTAGATTTCCCTCCTTTAAAATTTAATAAACTTTGTTTCTGTAATTTGACAGAAAATATTATTTATCTAGTTTTGAAGGCACAGCTAGTAACGCGTTCCCAAGCTCTGCTGATGACAATAAAAACAAATTGTGTTGTTTTAAAATGTAAATGTATATTTTGCGGTACTTTTCTTACTTCTCTTACCTGCTGGAATAGTTTTAGCATTAAGCATATTTTAATACACACCTAGAAACAGGCAAGACTGCTTTTATTATTGCTTATATTAATGAATTATGTTAATATAAACACTGCAGTAAAAGGGAAACTAGAAATAAAAACTTGAGAAGCAAGAATTGGCATCTGAGGTCATCTTTTCTGCTTATCGGTCTTCATGTTTGTCTTGCATGTGGTGACTTTGGGCTGGGTAGAAATAGGATTTTTCATTAAAAGTCAAAGGGTGGTGTTCCACCTGTAGAGGTCCCAAAGTACACCCAGTTTTTGTGCTGCATATTGATGGTATCTTGGCAAAAAGGAAACCCAGTTATCCATTAGCTAATTCTCAGAGTAATCTTTGTAACCAGCTCTTCAGGTAATACCTTCCAAGTTTTTTCACGCAATGAGCAAAGCTAGCGTAGTCAAGTTTCAAGGGAACTGCCCTCTCTATTGCTGGAAAGTTGTCAGTAATTGAGTACAGCGATTTCTTATCTTTCACGTTTTGTATGATGCTTGTCGTCTTGTGAGAAGAAATGGAACAAAAATGGGTTTAGGTAGGTTGATGTAGTTTATGAGAAGTGGGATACCATCAATAAAATTGGGTGCTTGGTTAACCCTCTTGTATTGCAGGCCACAGTTTGGTAGCTGAGGCTGTGATAAATATCCCACAGCTTGTCTGCAGAATCCTTTTGTTCAGTATTTTCAGTTAAAAGTGTTCTCCTGCAAAACCTAGGGGCTGATACTGTTCTGTTGGGTCAAACATGAGCTGTTTCACCTGAAGCTTGTACCTAGCTCTTGTAGGCTAGTCCTGTGTGATGAGTTTGCTAAGCTGCTATGAGTGAGCCTCTTCATTCTCCGTTACTTCTTACTCATGAATGGAGAAATGCACATACTGCCATCTCTTAGCAAGAGGTCACCTCTGCTCTAGCGTAGTTGACCTGTGGGGTTTCCATGATTTAAGAGAACTGGAAGGTAAGAAAAAACAAGATTGTTTTAGAGCCCATCCTCTTTGAAAATCTGGGGTAATATCATTTCTGTACATGCAAAATTGAAATTTCAGGTGCTACATTGGCTTATTTTTGTGGCTGTTAAGTGTAATGTGGCTGTTAAGTGTAATGTGAGGATAGGGATGCTTCTGAGCTGCCTATCTGATCAAGAAGTTCAGGTCTGAAGGTACTAAATACCTAAGTTGGTGCAGACTAGCTACAAAACTGGGGTATGCAGCATGGTAGACGAGGGTATTTATGAAGACTGCAAAGGAATGTGCTTAAATTTCCTCCTGGTAAATCAACGTTTTCATTATAAGTATCTTAGCTGAGGAATATGCAAGCACACAAAATGTGTACTTGGCATTCTTACAAAGTAGTCGGCTTTCAGACTTTTAATACGTGAAAAACTATTGAATGGCAGAATTACTTTCACTCTTTCCATGCAAATCCCCATAATAAAATCCTTTGTGGTTTTGCATACTTCAGGGTTGCTAGTGGCAGTCCCTGTCTCACTTGAAACTTCTCCAGTAGTTTACTGCCATTGAATCATGGCGGAGTTAGACATGGTCATCGCTTTGATGTGTGGATTCACCTGAAGACCAGACCTAGGATTATTAAAAAAAACAAAAGAAAACAAACAAACCAACCCAACCAGAAAAACACACGCCCCCCAAAAACCACACACCCACACAGAGTGCAAACCCCCCCCCCCCCCCCCCCCCCCCAACAACCAAAAGAAACGGAAAAACCCAAAGAATCCCCCCAAACTGTAGTAATATCATTTGTGACTGCAGCGATGTGAACTTGGTCACATTTCCTGCCAAGAATATCCTATATGTAAACCTTGCAATAAATTTCGTCTGAACATGTTCTGCTTCAAATCCGCCTCTGCCTTTAAAATGAAATCTGTTTTTGCTATCTTTATTGATCTATGTACTGTACCACTCTGCACTAATAAATTAATTTCTTAATGAAATAATGTAGCCCTGTGGCCATAAATGTATTTTTAAGCTAGCTAAGAGTCTGCGATGAGCAGTGGAAAGAATCTGTTTAAAATGTGTTTTACTGTGCTTTGAAACTGGCTTCTAAAGATAGTGAATGTTTCCATCAGCTTGGTAATTCTCATAACCAGCTCCTAGTATATAAAATATATTAAAACGGTGCTGAATATATGTTTGTGTGTGTGTACATATATATATTTTAAAATCATTATATGTATCTGCACTCTGAAAAATTGTCTCTGGCCTCGTGATCAAGGCAGAGGACAAGGCTGTTTCTTGTTACTTAACATAACAAAGGAATTCAGGCGTATAGTCAAAAGCTTTTAATCAAACTGATGTTAGGCACTGTATCAACATCTTAATGCTAAGGACAGCTTTAGGATAAAGAAAGTATTTTAAACACATACCTTGTAATTTTCTCCAACATCAGTGCTTTTGGTTTTAGACGATGAAGGTCTGTTGTGTAGTCAAAGCCATAAATGGAATGAAATGAGGTTGCTGTAAACAAAAGATTGATAAGTTGTTGGAAATTAATTTTGAGTTAAATGTCTGAAATGTTTTGCAGAGGTGAATCTGGTGCTGGGAAGACTGAAAACACAAAGAAGGTTATTCAATACCTTGCTCATGTTGCTTCCTCCCATAAAGGAAGAAAGGACCATAATATTCCTGTAAGTTGAGATATTTTCTCATTTGTTTATTGCTCTACTTGAAAACTACTATTTTTGCATTAAAAAACACCTTTTTTTTAAAAAAAAGATAAACTGTAATATAATCCACATAATTTTGTCTCAACCATTATTTTCTCTTGAGTAGCGGCTGAAATGAGCAGTTATATCAGAGTTTCCAGTTAATGTTAGCTGTTTAATTTCTGTTGTGAAATTAAAGGCTTTACGCAAGCATTGTAACTAGAAACAGTATCAAAGCTTTCTGATGCAGTAAATCTCAGTTTTCCAAAAATTTAATTTAGGCAGTTCTTAGTGAATTTAGTTCCCACGAGATGCAGTTTTCAGTGCTATATTTGTGAACAAGGTTTCTGTTCTTTCAAAAATTAACTTGTAGATGGGAAAAATCATCAAGCTTAAAAACTGCTATAGACTTGCTATATCTAGAAGTCAGCAACTAAAACCCCTCTGATTTTATTATATTAGAAACAAGAGAGTATACACTTTTATGTCAGAGTATCGTGAGGGTTTTGGTAACTTGTCTGATTTACATAGAACTTTCTGCAGATTTAGTGCCAGACTTCAACATTTGTGCTGAATTTTTAGCAGTTCTTTGCTTTAAAAAATATAAATGGGTTGGAGTATCTGTTGCTATGAGCACTTGGATCTCTTTGTAGTGAAGTATTAATTTGACTTTGCTCTGAGCAAGTGGCTAGCTATAATCTGTACTGGAGCTTGCCTGTTTCTCTCCAATAGTACCGCAGGTGTTTCTGGTGGTTGGAAGCTTTCAAACTGTAACATCTGACTTAGCAGCAACAGCTTCTGTGATTTCTAGTGCATGGCACTTGACACATTCAAGAATGTTTTAATGTTAAGACTCAAACTCTTGGAAAAACAGGAGATGTCTTTTGACCAATCTATGAAGGAAGAAAAGGCGAGGATTTGAAGTGGGAGAGGAGTCTCTTGCTCTGCAGGTAGATTTGGAGAAACCAAGTGCAGTGTTGGGGGGAACTCAAATCTTTGCTCTGAGCAAGAGCAGATAACATCACCCTGTGCGTTGATACTTACTCAAACTGTTGCTTGTTTATTGCCCAGGAAGGATCATAATTAGTCTTTCTAAGTATTTATCATGCAGTTGGAGTGTGCTGCAGGCTGTGTGTATGGCAGTTACAGGTCTTAGAAGGAAGTTTCTGTACAGTTGGCGTGTCAGCAGGATTAGTTGTGTGTTCATGGCATTGTATTGTGTGTCGGGAGAATATGTGGCTCTGGGGAATGCTGTTTAGAACATCATCTATCAGAACTGGTTTTCTATATAGGTTTTGATTTATGAATATTCTTGGCTTTACTGCTGTGCAACCTTGAACAAGACCAGCATTTTTTTTGCAATTTCTACAGGAGTAAAATTGCCTACAGCTTTTTGGGGGAGAAGGGAATTGCTCAGAGAAGTGAACTGTGCAGGGTTTATACCAAGTACTTTTAAATATACTACTGACAACTTGGAATACCTCAGGTTGAAAGAGACTTCTGGAAGCCTCTTGTCCAGCTTCCTTTCAAAATATGCCTTCCCTCAAAGTTAGATGACATTGCCCAAGACCTTGTAAAGCTGAGTTTTGAGAATCTTGAGGGATGTAGCTTATGGAACCTCTGTAAACCTTTCCGCTGCTTAAAACTTGAAACCCTATTTTTGACTGTTTAAAAATTACTCAGTGTTTGTTTGGCTTTTCTTGTGCTGTGTTCCCATGAGCCAGTACCTCTTCTGGAAGTACCGCTTTTTGAGCTTTGTCATTGTAACAATTCCTGTGGCCACTCGCTAGACTTGGAGACTGATGCAGGCTCAAACTGGTGTTCTTAAAAAGTCCATCTGGCTTTAAATGAGACAAATTTGCTCTGTTGCTTATTGTGTGGCTGCATATGAAGTGAAGGCACAGAAAAGAAAGGGGAAAGCTGGAGTGGGAAATGTCAGTGAAGGGAAGGATGATCTGCCCTTTTCGATGCAGTCTTGGCTAACTCTAAATTGCTGGTTAAACTGCAACAAGTCTCTTCTTGTGTGATCAAATGGGATGGTGGTGGTAATCTCAAAAGTTTTGAAGGTGGTTGTTGTAACTGGCTGCTTCATGAACTATCAGTAACTGCCACGATGAAGACTGGAAAAGTTGTTATACTTTGTAAAACATAAGTTAGGCATGGTAAAAAGAATAGAGTAGGGTCCTGAATAAGAAGTCTGATACTTGGACTGTGTACTTCATTCAACGCAGTACCATAGTAAGCACTGCATTAAGCATATGTTTATGAAAAATGCAGAATGTTTGTGTAACCAAACCAGTTTTGAAAATACAAATGAGTCTCCCTTGTTCTGTAACAATTCATTTGTATTTATATATATTGCAAGCAAAGAATGTCTAACCTACACACCTAACACTCAGAAGTTAGGAGGTGTCAGATTTGGGGTCATAGGTGCAGCCCTAACTTCTTCCTGTTTAAATATTCATTAGAAAACCATAGAGGGCTGGTGGTGATCCATAGTACCCATCTGTACAATCTTTGCATTATCCTGTGCACAGAGACAATGCTAAATAGGTTTGTTAAATTGTCTGCTAGTCATCGATTTACTTTTATCCACCTGGTTACAAATAATTATCAATAACATGCTTATTACTGAGACTGTTCTGAATGCTGCATGGGTATTTTTATGGCTATGGGTATGGGTTTTTTTATGAAGCAGTTTGTGCGCTGCTGAATGAATTATTATCTTCCCAACACTGAAGTCTAAGGGTTAGCTTTGTCCATTTCACCCAGGAGAGTGCTGTAAAAGTATTACAAACACTTGCAGCTCCCAGTTGACAGCTCAGGCTGTGGCCAGAGCAGCACCAATGCTCTGCCATGTCACAGATGCTGAGCAAGGAGGGTAGGGAGGTAGAGGAGACTTCTAAACTGCTTAGTTTCGTGGCTTATCACTTCCCTATGTATTAAGTGAGGTAGGAATGAGAGAACAGAAGAACAAAACAGTGGTGTAAACGCATGTGTTGCTTTAATACGGTTAAGAAGTGAGTTTTAATTCTGACTCTTGGGTTCTGCTTTAGTTTACAAACTTGTGGTTTTGTATGGGGAGGGTAGTCAGTGCAAAAATATAGAAATAATTAAAAAAAATTTTGTACATGATTTTCCAAAGGAAGGAAAAGTGCTGGTTGTCACTTATTGCCCATATGCTTGCACGCTCTACAGGCTGCATGAGGTTGGGGGATGCTCTTAGCTCTGTTTGTAGTCTGTGGACATACCTGGACCCTTTTCATGGTCAAATACATGAAATCTGCATATGTTTTCAGTCATGGTAGTATGTGGAAGTTCTATAAATAACTGCATCTATCCACCACTGCTGTCTCCACTTCCAGTCATCCTTGTACTATGTGTCTCTGGTTCAGATGGACAGAATTAGACTTTTGTTCATTTCCCACCTCCCCAAAGCTTTCTTGTCCCAAACTCCCTCTATTTTCTCTAAAATCCAGCTTTCACAGTGGTGCCATTTTAAGCTTCGGAAATAGTTACTGGTGCTTTCAGGTTAATGATTGCTTTTAGCGACAGTATTTGCCTTTATAGCTCAAATGCTAAATTGTTCAATTTGTTTTATTAATTTCAGAAGAAAATTGGTTTTGAAGTAAGGATCTTGGGTAGGCTTGTTCAGGCTGGAGCTCCTTTTAGTGAGGATTTCCCAGATGGGCTTTAACTGCCCTAATTTAAACACAGAGAAGTTAAATATGTGTCTGATTATGCTCAGTTCTGTTTCTAGTGAGAACAGAAATGGATACCCTGAGAGAGCAGTTCATCTTGTCTGAAGATAAGCAAATTAAATGCCTCCTAGGTTCCTAGGTGTACCTGTCCTCCTCCAGTGATTACAGGAGTGGTAGCTTCATACTGAAACATCTAAAGTTTTTTTAGATGCTTGAGTTGCTTTCCGAGTGGGTATGCTTCAGCTTTGCAAAATTCACATCACTTAGCTGAATAAGCCAAATCTTTGCCAGATGCTTTACAGACCTCTGTCAAAATCTGTTATTCTGCACTAAAGCAGTGCTAGTTGTTTAAAATAATAGACATAAATGGAGGAAGTGTGCATCTGCCTTGGTATGAAAATTTTTTGGTGTATGTGTTTCACCACAATATTTTCCCTCTAGGCACTCTGATGTGAAGCTCAAGATTATTAAACTTGCAGACCGAGCCAAGGAAGTAATAGTGCAATTGAAAATTTCTGCAGAAACTGTGCATATTTGAATTTTGAGGGTTTTTTTATTTATTACGTTCATGTTCCCTTTACCCTTCTTCCTGAAAAAATTTTAAGTTCTTCTAGTTTTTTAAGATTTTGCTGCTTCTCATGTGGATGGTCATTCTTGAAAGAAAGAAACAAAGCTTTAGTCTCAAATGTAGGTTTGTGTTTCTTAAATTTTTGAAGTACAGTGCAAAAACAAAACCCCAGACTCCTTAACTATTGCTTTTCTCTTGGTTGTTTCATAACCTTTTTGACTGTTGTAGAATAATGATCGTCTTACCCATACAAAACCACCTTGCAGTGACTAAGGCTGTAGAGAAAGTTACTTTTTGTGAGTTTATTTTTTGTTGTTGTTTGGCAGAACTGTGGATAGCAGTGCACAAAAATTAAACTGTTGCCCTTCTAAGTTGATGCTCAAGGTCTGCCTGTCACCTTTCATTTTATCAGGAATTAGTCCTTTGCATAAACACAGGTTTTAATATTTGTGCGCATGCAAATAACTTTTTTTTATGGAATTAATTTTTGAACAGTTTCTATGAAGTGGGTATATAGTTAAACTAAGCCTACTGACATTAATAATTTGGGATGTAACTTGCAGCTGGAGTGCTTGCTTGCTAACATATGCATTTGTTTGTTTGCAATGAACAGCCCGAATCACCTAAACCCGTGAAACATCAGGCAAGTGGTTTTCTTTATGCTTTTAAAGTTATGTAGGCAAACTGGTAATATATTCTTCTATTTCCTGTCAATTTGTATTTATAACGTGTGGGAAATCTTGTAGAGGTATACAGCTACCAGTAAACTTTGTAAATACTTAACTGGCTTTGAGAGAGTGGACCAGTGAACAGCTTACAAATTCCTCTGCATTGCAAAGCACTTCTCTGCACTTTAAAGTGGTGTTACACTGTCCTGAAGCAAGAGGTTCACCCTCTCTCTAGCTGACCTCCAATATGCTGTGTGTATACATGGTTACTGTGCTGCTGAGAGGGTGCAGAACACTTTAATATTATAAACAAAGCACTAAATAAGAGATGGATTAATGGAAGCTACAAAATTCTTCTGATTAACATACTGTTTTGTCTGAATATTTTTATAGCTTCTCAGATAACCTGATAAAGACTTTGATCTCAAGTGTAAAAGGCTTGGCATAACCAATCATCGTCTGAAAATCAAGTGTTTCCCCTGACTTTCTAGGATAAGTGGTGTGAGCGACGTGATGCCTGTTCAGTGTTGCTGCCTGAATCACTGTTTCCTCCTCTGAGCTTCAGCTGCTCTTACTCCTTAGGTTGGCTGGAGCTGCCATGCAGATAATGCTGCCCATCTCTTGCTCCCCTAATCCCTCTCTTCCCATGGGCAGCAGCCGCCGGTCTGTTCTAGACTACCTTCTTGTGTAAGAGTAGGAGTTGCAAGTACTCCAGTGCTATGGAGTGTGCTTGTAAAGGAGTGTAAAGAGGAGGGTTAGGTGGAAGTTGAGGATGGGCCTGTGGAAAGAGATAAACAATTGCTGCCACATGTTGTGCAAGATAAGTGTTCCACTCTCTAACCTGAGATGGTAAGTGATGCCTTTGTCGTCGGTGTGAGCTTTTAAATAAAGAAAAAGCTTTGCAACAGCTCTGTATGGTGTAACCAAGGCTTGGTAACTGAAGAGGCTACCATGAGTTAGTTTAGCCGATTATATTCTTCCCCTTACATTTTTCTGGAAGCTGACAGTAGTGCAACTTAAACTGCAGTGGAAAGGAACATAATAAAAGAAACTTCGTTAAGTCTGGCATATTGGAAGCAAAAAGAAATTACATGGACAGCTGTGATGCCTTTGCTAGTGTGTGGTAACTTGTTAAACCTCTGTAACCCAATCATGTGTCTGGGCCCATGGTCTCATTTTCAGAAGTTACAGACATTCTTAGTATTTAACTTAATCCTCCCTTCATGCAGACCTCAGTCAATTCTAAAGGTTTTTACTAAAATATTTCTCTGTTCCAAAAATAGATGGAACAGTGTTTAGTTTAACCCTCCCTTTGCTTAGAGTTAACGTGTCAGGGTTGAAGTAAACCGTTTGTTGGCAAACATTTTAAATATATCAGTGGAAGCATGCTAATCCAGAAGTGTTGATATTGCAGAAACCATGATCATTAACATTTCTGTTTCAATGTCATCTTGAACTACAGAGTGGATCCCTGTTGTATGTGAGTAGCATGTAGTTTCCCCTGCCTCACCCAGGCTTCACAACAAACTGAATCACTGGGATGCTGGTTTTTCTGAAACTGAGACAATAATCTGTCCTGGTCTTAATGTTGCCCTGCATGAAATATTGCATGATTTCACTTTTCCCTCAATACTGCAATACTGCTTTTTCCAAGTTCTGTTTAGATGCCTATGCAGGAGATATGCCTAGAGGCCAAACTTACACTCTTTCCAAAACACCGAACACTTCTAAAAAAAGTGGATTGTTTTTTGGCTGTAAAGCAGTCGATCTAAATTGAAATCTACTAAATCAGAAGCCACTTAACATAGTGTGAGAGGCTTGCTGTTTCTTAGTGATGGCTATGACAAGTCTACGTGTGAGTGCAAACCACAGAGGCTGGCTAGGCTGTGAGCACCCGGTTCCTTCTCACCATTTTCACCCACATCTGAGGACACAACTGAATGTGTTCTTCACATCCTCAGAGATAATTGTAAAAATGAGCTACTACGAAGTTTTTGCATTCAGTTGGAGAATTGGAGTGAAACTACTTTACAATGCATTGCAGAAGTTCCTCTGCACAAAGCCAAATTGCGGTTGTGGTACACGGGAGCGCTTTAAAGCATGGATGAAGCGTGCCTGCAGTGAGATGCTTTCAAGTGGCACAGCAAAGTTCTGTGGAGGACTCAAATTTTGAAGTCGGTGTGCTTTCTTTTCCAGAATAGCTAGAATTTGAAATGTAAGCTGTGACATGCTTGCTGCGTTTAGTATACGTAATGTGGTTTATGTCAAGCTGTGTACACCATGGTAAGCAAGCTTCTCATTTTATACTTGGTGTCTTAGCAGGAGCTGACAGTGTGGTTGGGAGAGGGGAACAGGCATAATGGTGTGAGCAGATGCTTTCCCACTATCTGATGTGTTTACATAGGAAACTTTTAGAATATAAATCACAGACATGCATATAGTGGTTATAGCAGGCATCTAGTTTTTCTCCAATTGTGGGTTTTTTTTATCAATTTAAAAGTGCTCCTGAGGACTGTCACATTGGCAGACGTAACATATAGCACATAGGTGCTGCGGTCTGAGGAGTGTTTTAAGTGTGCTCTGGGCTAAGACTCACGCATTTCAGAATTCAGAGAGTATGTAGTCCCAAAGGGGATATATTTGGGAGTAAACAAGTTTTAAGCAGATAACTTGAGGTCACATTAAAGAACAAGAAGCCTTTCGTTTCCAGGACTTGAAATGTATTTCAATATACAAATAATCTCTTTTCGATGTTAACTAGTGGATTTCAAAAATTCCTGTGTAAGAATTGACCTCGTGGAAGCCTTAAAACACTTAGATTTCCTATTCTTTGATGCTCAGTCTGGGGTCTTTATTAATCTATGCTATAAATAATTGGAAAAAGCAGGCTTATCAACACAAATGTCAGTTTTTGAGACTACATTCCAGACAGCTTCACTTTCTTATTTTTTTGTGGGGTTTTTTTTTTTTTTTTCTTTTAAAACCATCCTTCAGAGCAGGAAGACAAGATCATATTTTCCTATGTACATACGTGCCTCCTGGGCTCATGGAAGCAGCACAGACTTTTCTTATCAGGCCTCCTCATGGGCAGTAATTGTAAAAGCTGTTGTGCAATTTCCTTAAGATAAGTACTTTGATTTCTACATACATTGGCTTGAACTTAAAGAAATGTTTAAAAAAATGCATTGAGCAATGTTGGTTGAATTGAGCAATTAAGAAATGATCTTTGTATTTGATGTCGCTCAGTTCCCATTATGCCATTCTGGCATGCTTCTCAGGTGCATTCAGGTCAGAGATGTTGCAATGATGTGACTGCCTAATTGAAAGTGAGTATTCACTGATTTGAAAGTTAAGTTTGAAAATGGATACTCTAAAGTAGCTATATTGTCAAATCACTAAACAGGAAGCTTAAAAACAACCTTGCACTGAAATCTTTAAACAGTTAAATTAGTGTTTCCTCTTAAGCATTCAGAAGTCTGTGCCTAATTTCATTAGCCCTAAATGTGAATTTTTTTCATGTTCAATGATTTTCATCCGTAAGTCCTATTCAGTCACTGCTCTGTTTGTGTGTGTGTGTGCGCTTAAAAAAAAAGACAAAACCCCCACAAACCAACAAAAACTAAACCACATTCTTCACTGGATGGAGGAGACTATCAGCAGATTTAGAAGCAAGGTGAAAAATAACCCTCTTCAAAAGTTGGTATCACTGCCACAACCTGGGTAAAATGACTGTCAGGAAGAAGCAGAATGTAGGAGCCCTTAATCGCATGTGCATTGTGCTTATGTCTGTTTATTTTTCTGTTTGTGTGATTTTTAGGGGGAGCTGGAGCGTCAGCTTCTTCAGGCGAATCCCATTCTGGAATCCTTTGGGAATGCAAAGACAGTGAAAAATGACAACTCCTCACGCTTTGTGAGTTTTCTCTTTTCTCTTTAGAATTTGTAAATCTGGATTACTGTTTATGAATAAATTCCTTTTTTTTAAGGTATTTATCTAATTATTATTAGAAGCTTTCTTTGTTCTCTTTCCTCTATATATTTGGGTTCTCTTACAGTGCTTTCCCTGTTGTGTGGGGGTCACTGAAGATAAATCCTCACTGGCTCTTGGCAAAACTTGCTTTAATTTTATCTAGTGGCTATCTTCAACCATCCTTGAATGGTGTGACAATAGTGTTTATAGTATAACAAATAAAGCTATGCCATAGAGCTAAACTGTGGCTTGTGTGCACAAATTACTGCTGAACTACTATAAAGTATGAAAGAGTATGTTATCAACATGGTTATATCTATATGTAGCCTTCTTGTCAATAGCTATGACTTGATCAATTGATTGCTTAAAGAGAACATCCTCAACATTTAAAAAAGCACAAAACTTGCATATGAAAACCTCTGTAAATTTCCATATCCTTCTGTCTGATTCACTGAAGGAAATTAAAAAAGACAGTATGAATTACTGTCAAGGTGTTGGGCTCTCTTGTAGCTGGTTAATGTTTTTGTTGGGTCAGTGCCTTCTGTTCACATACCGTTTCAGTGGCAGATAACCACTTTTGATGTGTTCCATTTGTTTTAAAAATAGTGGTGGAGCTTGGGGTGAATAGCTCTTTACCACTTCTTAAAACTTCCTTTCCTTTGAAGGAAAAAAAAAAAAAAGCCATCTCCTGTTTCAGGGGAAAGATGTTTTTAGTACAACTTTAAAACTGTATAGGAGGTATTAAATCTTTTTTTTTTTTTTTTTTCTTGTAAGAGCAAAACTAAAATTTACAGAACAAATGAAGGATTTCTTGGCTGCCTTGATGTTTTAACAGTTGCTTGGATTTATAATGTATGAACTCAGCTCCAGTGATAAGGACTCTGGAAAACTGTATGACTAAATCGCTTAGCTTTTGCAATCGAGAAGGGAGAGCAGAGTATGGTAGAAATGCAACTTTGATAATTTTATAGCCACATTATTTACAATATTGCTTGATGCTTATATATGTTGGGTGTAGGATTTATAGTATCAACAGGTTTCACTGTGCAATAATTCTACTTTGTTACACGTCTTGAATCCATCAAAGACTGTACTAATTTAATGAGGATCCTTTTTTCCCTAAAAGATGTTAGCATCTGGTTTGTATTATATTGAAGTCTGCATTGCCATCATGAACATAATCACTCAGATGGCTCCAGCTCTATTTTTATAAAGGAGCAAGTATAATGCACTCCAGATGGTGTCATCCCATGCAGAAGAAATAATCTTTAGTAACAACCATTTTAAAACCTGACTTAAAAATATACATATATCCTCCCACAAAGCGAGAAGTGCTGTTGTTCAGTCCGTACAGGCTCGACAGTCTTCACCATGCAGCATAAGGATGCCAGCCTGTTCCCTACTTGCTGATAACACCAGATAGGACTGAAATAAGGCTGGTGTCAAATGGATTTTTTTCCTTTTTTCTTCTACCAGAAGCAGTGTTCTCTTGTGTTTCAGGAAGCAGTCTCTAGTGTGCAGTGTACAGGAGAGTGGGCTTGCTGGGTTCATATTGCAGAGCTAAATGCTTCCTTCTGATGTGGTTTTTACAAAGCCACATACTTAGTGCTATAATGATAGTGTAAACTGAATTCAGTTACTAATGACCACCACTACGTTCTCTAGCTGATAAATTAAAGATTTCATAGCAAGATTTGTCAGTGCTATCTAAAAGGATGTATAAATATTTTGCTTTTAAGATGATGGATTAGATAAGTAATTTCTCTAGTATAGACTTCAGTGGTGACTGAACTGTGAAGGGGGCCTGTGTCCCCTCTCCTGATGTGTCAGATCGTATGACGACTGCATCTTCTCTCAATGATTTTTGTTCACGGAACTGGTAACTTTACAGCAGAATTTAGATAACTTTAAAGGGTGAAACAGAGTAAAGTGGTTCTGAATTGTGTCAGACAAAGCCGCTGACTAGACCTTATGTAATGCTTCATAATTTTTTTTTTCACATGTAACATGGCAGATTCGAGCCATGTCATTCTAAGAAGGCTTGGTGGTACCTGTTCTAGGTAAAAAGTTGTCAGCTGCCGTTCTTGACATGCTAGTGCTGACACATGTGTTGTATATCTAGTCTATGGGCTGAATTTCAGTAACAGGTCAGTTTGTTCTTTGCGACAGTTACAGTTGTTACTGAGCAAAAAGTACAAATGCTTCAGTTACAAGCTGAGCTTAGTGTTCTGTTTCTTCATATCGAGTTCAAGTGCTGGTCCCTGACGAGGCATGCTTGAAAACAAGCTTGTGCCTTGGCACAGTCATTCTAGTGCCATTGGCTTTCCAACCAAACTGCAGATTAAACAGTAGGGAGTAACCATTGAAGCTAATTTAGAGTATCCCACCAGTTTTCTTGAAACTTGGAGAAATCACTTTGAGTTGAAGATGTACAACCACAGTCACGGAGCTTGGCTTTGCTTTGCTCTGAAACGTAAGAGTCAAGGTAAGGCTGGTAGGTAGGTTGTACCTTTCTCTGGATTCACTGGTGTGGCTGAGGGGAGAAACTTGGTGGCTTTGTGTACACAAATCTTTTTGACATGCATGGGCTTTATCAGGGAAGTCAGGGAGGGTAGGGTGTTCTGATAAGCAGCTGCAATAGCTCAAATAATTGCAGCAACTTTTATGGGTGTGAGTCTGCAGCATGGCAGTATAACCCCCAATACACGTTTTGTAGGTTGGGCCATTGTTAGAGTGCGTATGTTCTACAAGCTTGTAGACTGAAATATTTAATATGAAAATAGATAGAATGGGTCTGTCAAACAGAAATTTGGTTGAACATACTAATAGCACTAATTAGACTTGAGCTAAGTGGGAATTTGGATACTGATTGTAAGAGCGCTTTCAGAAGACCTCTGCAAAAGATATTAGTAGGCAGCTTTGTGCAAACATCATCAGAAGTGTTCAGACAGTTGTTAGCAAACTGCTGTGATGCTTCCTGATCTCCGAAACCTGTTGGTATGAGGATAGAGGGCTGTAGCAATTGGATGCAGTGAAAATGGGGAGCCTCGTGTAGTCAAGGGGTATTCCCACAGGTTTCTTCATGTGTTTGCAACCAAGGGAGTACCTAACAGTTTCATGAGCACAAACCTGAAATACAGTAATGGTGCTGTTAAGAATGGTCCAACTCCATGCCAGAGCCTGTTGTCCTGATGGGAACGTTTGTGGCCAAGTGACAGATCAGATTGGGAAACTGATGCGACTTAAAGCTGGTATAATATGTTCACTTGCAACCACTTTCTTTCCAAGAGCTGCTCTACATATGAGAAGTGTGATCTTTATTTGGTCCTTTGCAGAGAAAAGGAGGTAATGTGGAAGAAACGGATATATGGTGTTTCTCAGTCCTTTCTTTACCAGCTGTTAGAAGAGAGAAGCCCTGTAGATAGCAGCCGTCCTGGTTTTGGAAATGGAAGTAGAAGTGTGGTGGTCTGGGGTGGGCAGCACACTGAGATTCAGGATTGCTGCAGATAAAGCACCTTTAGGCACCAATAAGTTTCCTATAGAAATATGCCCCTTCACATCCCACTGGTGCTTTCAACCTCAGACAGCATGTTTGATCAATGTGAGAAATTGAGCTACACTTTCAGAAAAGGTTTTGGTAAGTCTGGATTACAAGCATAACTCGAATACTAGTTTTTTAATCTTTAGAAAGTATTTGTGTGCAGTGTAACGTGTTCTATTGAAATGATGACTGAGCGCATTGAAGGGAAAAGATTTCATTTGAACTTATGTGAAATGCTTGTTGCATGAATGCAAGTCGGATTATGTTTTTATACAGACAGCATTGTTGTCTTAAAAAAGTTTAGTAATTACAAAAAAATCTCTTTTCTTTGCAGGGCAAGTTCATTAGGATTAACTTTGATGTTACTGGTTATATCGTTGGGGCCAACATTGAGACATGTATCCTCCTTCGTGCCACATCACTGTAAAATGCAGGTTTCCCAATTGTTTTGCTTTTAACCCTCTAATTCATTGGAATGCAGTGAAAGGTTACCACATTCCTGCATTCCTTTGACATCATCCATCTCTTCCTTTGTTTCAAAATAGCTGATCAAATATCACAAAATCAGTGTGCTTCCTCATGCTTAAAATGGGATACTCAAAAAATTTAGCTCTCTGAAGCCTGCTGGATTTTCAGACTTAAAACCAGGATATGTTAAATAGAGAAACCATTTAAAATGTGCTTGCTTTATGAGCATTTATAGAAAAAACCCCTGAACTACTGTATTTTGCCAAAAGCTTGATTTTGCTCTCATCAGCACTGCGGGAGCAGCCTCTGCCTGGAAGGAGGTGATGCTCCTTGTAAAGTGATAGAGCTGGAAGTGCTGGGGCACCTTCGGTTTTCTTAGGCCTCCCAGATACCAGCGTGGGCTCAATAATATGAGATCTATTAGCAATTAATACTGAAGCCTAATTCAGTTTTATCTTTAAGATTCATTTTCTCTTACGGTTTAAGAACAAGTAAAAATATTTGCACTGAAAGCCCTTCTCTAAAGTTGTTTTCTTTTTACTAAAAATGTGTATGTAACTCTTTAGTTTGTTTATCCTTTTTTCTGGGGGAGTAGCAAGAGGGTGATCATAACATTATGAAATCGGAAGAAGCCTTAGTAACCAGTATCATGTGAGTGTTAATCATAATGCTGCAGTTAAACTTTCATTCTGTTGCTATGAGAGAAACTGCTTAATTTTAAGTGCATTGAATGTTTGGAACTGTCACAAAAGATAATTTCCCAATAAGGCTGGGAAAGATCTATAGTTATTCAAAATATGCGTTGACGATAAATGATTTTTTCATTCAGTACAGCACAGGAATGAAGGCAGTTTTTGCTTTTGCAGAGGTTTATAGGAGTTGTTTTGCCTAGAGCTTTGTGAAAACAGCAGGAATTAACTCTTGGGGAATTTTTTTTCTTCATCACAAGAAGTCACCCTTGTAACCTCTGTCATTAAGTCCCTGCCCCACATTTGTTTTTATTTCTTGATATTCCATATTGTAAAACTTAATAACATTACAGCTTGTGGCAGCTTATTAGACACTATCTGCTGCACAAATTGAATTTGGGAGCTGTTTAAAGGCAGTGCAGATTGTATGTAAAAATGCATTACTTGAAAGAAATGGCAAATGCACTTTAGATGATAAAGTACTTTGAGTTGAGGACCTGCAGGGTTTTTGGTGTTAAGAGTTCGGCTATGACCTTAATAGAAGCGATGATTGAGAAAGAATGGCCAGCTCCCCCGCTCACTTGAACTTCAGCTGATCCATTGCAGACAATTGTCAGCTGCATGTAGCAGGGAAATGCAGTCAACATCCAAGAAATAAGGTTGCTGAAATTAAAAATGGGTTTCTACCAGTCTGAATTTTAACTCTCTTATTTAAAGTTACTGAGAGGTCATATTGCACATAGTCCTGTCGTTAGTCCTGTCGTTGCTATTACATTTCTGTTTGGTCTTAAAGCCTGCTTTGAAAGTTTTGTTTGCATTGGACATTTTTAACCAAATATTGTAGAAGATCCTTGACTACTTATAATCAGACTTGTTGGAAAAGTCTCGCGCTGTTCGTCAGGCTAAAGATGAGCGGACATTTCATATCTTCTATCAACTACTAGCAGGAGCAGGAGAACACCTGAAGTGTAAGTTGAGAGTCTCATTTTGTAAACTTCTTGCTTCTGTGTGCTGTTTGTTATTTCAGTGTTAACACAGTTGTGTTTGAACTACTCGTTGGTCTTTATTCTTTGGTCTTGAAACAGTGAGTTTTGAAAGAAGAATGGAACGCCAGGTGGCTTTAGTTTGAAATAACTTCTGTGTTTTATCAAGCATGCTGTCAAGCAACTGATGCATTTTAAGCAAACGGCTCCTACGTGACAAAGTGCAGTTTGGGCAGTCTCTGGCTGGGAATCACTGGACTGAAACTACAGGGCTCCCAGCTGATAAATAACGAACCTGGTCAGCAGTGACAGCCGTATCTATCCTGGACTGTGCCTTCAAGCTGAGCAGAAAAACAGCCATTTTACCAAAACATAATGAAATCCTGTGGCTTTCTTCAGCTGTTGCAGTCCTGTGTTGGTTATCTTCTACTCTTCCTGCCTCCCCCCAGCCCTTAGTAACTGGGAATTTCTGTTAGGTTGTGATAAGTGAAATTATATGAAGGTACAGACTTCAGAGAATTGATCTACTTTTTTTCCTCCTGTAGATGAACTGGTGTTTAGCTTCTTTCATGTGGTAATCATCAATACCTAACTCCATTTCTGCCTGTTTCTGTTACTTTTCAATGGGGATACTTCTTTTAGGATATCGCAGATAGGGATTTGAGATATCGCTAGATCTAAGTTGGTTAACGTTCCATTTACATAATACATTGAAGAGCTAATGTTGCTAGAGATAGAGATTCTGGGAATCTGACTTCAGCCTCTAAGACACGCTCATATTTTTACAGTTTCAGAAGCTGGCGTATAATGGCTTGTAGCCATATTTGAGGGATGGGTTTCGTAAAGCATAGTTTGTGCATTTAGTGAGAACAGAGTACAGGTGTGAACAGCATTTCTTTAGTTTATTTTTCTGTCTCTTTCCCTTCCCCCCAATACAGCTGACTTGCTGCTTGAAGGATTTAACAATTACAGATTTTTATCTAATGGTTACATCCCCATTCCTGGGCAACAAGACAAGGATAACTTTCAGGAGACTATGGAAGCCATGCATATCATGGGATTTTCACACGATGAGATCTTGTGTAAGTTACTGAGTCTTTTGGATTTTTCAAGTATACTTTTTTATCTTGTGCACACGCATTTGCTAACTTAATGTCACCAGATTTAATGTTGCTTCAGTGTCTTTGACAGCCTGCAGCAAGTGTTTGCTTAACATGAGCTAGAGTTTTTAAAGCCATTTGCCCCAAAAGTATGGTACAAACTTAATTTCATTTCTAAACTTGTACTCTGAATTTGAAAGTGACGTGACACAAGTAACAGAAAAAGAATTTATTAAGCTGATCAGTCTTCAATTAAACTGTTGCATATGTCATTTGTTAACACAGCAATGCTGAAAGTGGTGTCTTCAGTGCTACAATTTGGAAATATTTCCTTTAAGAAGGAGCGAAACACCGATCAGGCTTCTATGCCAGAGAATACTGGTAAGCTGGTCACATTTGTATGGCTTCCTTTAACCTGTGCTGTAGCTTTCTTCCTGCCATTTGTTCAGTGCATATCTTTAAAAGTTCTGAGCAGTCTTCTGAGCTTCCTTGACAGCATTCTGTGCCAAAAAGAGGCCATGACTGTTGCGGTGTAGCCAACAGGCAATTATTAAAACTCTCCTAATCCATTCTCATAATGCAGACAAATTTAAGGATCCTTCAACAGAATTTATGGTGTTTGCATTGCTTGTAAACTTTGAATAAATATTTCAGTTGTAGCCTTGTTTATTGCTATCTACAAAGACTTAAGCACTAGGAAAAAGTGCACGCTTAAATCAGTTTGTTTTCTTTGGTTCTTGACAGCAGTTTTCTTGCCAATGATAAGAGCCCTGGAGGCAAGCACAACTTCCATAGCGAAATGGCTGAACATAAGAATGCTGTATTTGGAAAAATCTGATTTCTGAAGTGGGATGGTGGTGTGACTGAGATTTAATTTATCAGTTAGTACCTGCAGTGCAATCAGCATTTTGAGGAGTATATTTCTTCACAAAATGAAATAGCTGCTGAAGCAAATTGCAGGTTTTTAACGGAGTACTTCAGTGCCAGCCTTTTAAATGCTCTTATGGAAAGTTGGCTTTGAGAATTGGCATCGGTGGAAAGAGCAGTAAAAACCACCATTCACAGGACCTGCCGCACATGCACAACTCAGATTCTTGTCTGCGTCTCGTTAACTGTCCTACATTGCTGTGTGTGTAGGGTGCTTGCAATGTCCAAGACTTGCCATTTCTGAGGGTGGTGGCCGGCTGCCTGAAGTGCTCCAGCAAGCAGGTGTGGGTTAAAGATCAATAGCCATTGACTTGGCATTTGGCTGGCAGTTGCCACTGAGTTTTGCAGTGAGGGGAGGAAAAAAGGTTGGCTGAAGGATTATTTTTTGGGGTTTCTAGTACCAGCTTAGACAACTCAACTGAGTCATTGTCTGTTTAGAAGATGTGATGTAGAAAGATACAAATGATTCTTACTTCCTGGATGTCTTGATTTTTGTTGTATTACCATTGTTTTTTAGACCCTCTCCTTCTTTAAAAACCATAGTATAGTATCCGTTACACCACACTACCAAGCTGATGCTCATGGCTACTTAATATTTTCAAGTTGTTGTTTGTTTGTTTCTGGTTTTTCTTTTTTAAAGATCCTGACAGCACTTGCTACTTAAAGCTTGCAGTTGTAAGTGTTGTCTGATGTGCTGATATGTGTTTTTATACTTAAAGCACAGAAATGCGCCTTTATGTAGCTGAAGTGAAGGGAGTGCTCCGTTTGTGATGCTACCCTGATTTTACTGATAAAGTTGTGTGTTGATTCATGAATGCTTCTAATGAATATATGTCCAGACAGAGAATCTCACCATTAGGAGCTAGCAGTGGTGTATTGAATACCAGCCGAAAAAGAATCATAAATGCAGAGGAAGTTCTTATACATTGGTATAAAATCTCTTTTTCCAATGCTGATTTGAAAAAATAGCTTTTTTCATTTTGACAGTAAAAAAGGGAAGCTGTCAGATTACAAAGATAAGGGGTTAAAGTACGTACTAGATAGTGTGGAGGGCTTCCTGCTAAAGGGCAGCACTTACCCAGACCTAAAAATACCTTTAGCGTCACTTTCATTTTTAGAAGTATGGAATCATAAACACCTAACCTACTGGAAAACTGATTTAGAAAAGGGGATTGATGCAGCAAGAATATGTAATGATGGTGTGGGTAACATGTTATTTCAAATAATGAGCGTGACACCAGGAGAGTTCATGCTGTTTAAAGAAGTGTGCTGGTGTTTGCATTGTTATTCTATATAAAACATTAAAAATCCACAACATATTTTGATACAGTCTGTAATGGAAGCGTTACACTGGCATACCTGCCTAAATTGAAGCAGATTTTAAGCAACCTTCAGTATGATGGAGTTTGGTGTGTGATGTGCCCATACTGTGTTTTGTTTGGTTTTTTTTTCTGGAGATGAGAGAATGAACGCTCCCTTTTAAAGTAACAAAATGAGCACTTGTACATGGGCTATGGACTCTTACGTGATCTCCCTGCAGTTTCATGAGATCTAGTGTTTTCTGCACTCCCCTAAGGAAATTCAGCGTTGTGCTTCTGCAGAGGCTTCCATCAGCCCTTGGGCCGGAGGCCCTGCAGACACGAGCTGTGTGATAGGGTCAGTCTATCCACAGGACAGAAGTGCATCTCCTAACTGCTGTTTTGAATGGCAGTTCAATTTTTAAGCTGGCACATGACAGCCTTTGTCGGTAGCTTGTTTCACCCGTGTTGCTAGCTGCTGTGGAGGATTTAAGTGCTTCCATTTATTTTGATCTCCAGTCGCACAGAAACTCTGCCATCTACTGGGAATGAATGTAATGGAGTTCACCCGGGCCATACTGACACCGCGCATCAAAGTTGGTAGAGACTACGTTCAGAAAGCCCAGACCAAAGAACAAGTAAGTTTTGGTGCTTTAAAGGTGAAGTGAAAACTGTGTATCATCCTGACTGGCTCTTAATAAAGAAAATTGGGATTGTGTACTGCCACTGGCTTTGTTTAAGGAAACCTTGCCCTTTCTTGACCTTCTGCTGGGTCCATCCTTCAATGTCATTGTTGTACGTATCAGACACACAGAGAGCTTTTTTTTTATGGAACAGGTTAAAAAACAAATTTTCATAACATTAATCAAACTATGTATTGTGTCTACTGCTTATTTTCATTCCTCAGTGCTATTAAGTCCATTAACTTCTGTTACTTATTTGTGATAACATCCGTCTCTGTGTTCTTTTGATGACTTTCTCCAGGGTAAATAATTTTTTCTGTTTGGATTTTCAGGCAGACTTTGCAGTGGAAGCTTTGGCAAAGGCCACCTATGAACGTCTCTTCCGCTGGCTTGTTCACCGCATTAATAAAGCTTTGGACAGGACCAAACGACAGGGAGCGTCTTTTATTGGAATTCTGGATATTGCTGGATTTGAAATCTTTGAGGTACTTCAAAACACTGCTAATCAGATTTTTCATGTGTGCTCAGGAGTAACTGTAGAGACATTTCATGCAAGGCTGCAGGAGGGTTTTCTTTTGCAGCATGCAACACTTAGAAAACCCTAAATTACAGTGCCAAAAAGTTATGCTTCAATCTAAATAAGTTTTTATAAGTGATGGTATTTTCTACTATGTGTAAGTTTAATTATATATAACAAGGAACATAAGAGATTTGTGTAATGCATTTTTCAATCTTGTTTACATTGTATTTGAACGTTACAGAGTTTTGGAGAACTGCCTTGTAAGGTCAAATTTTTGACTTTCAGATATGTGACAAATTCTGTTGCTGATTTATTCTTGCTTGCTAATGTTATTCTTGTAGTTGAACTCCTTTGAGCAACTCTGCATTAACTACACGAATGAGAAGCTTCAGCAGTTATTTAACCACACAATGTTTATCCTGGAGCAAGAGGAGTACCAACGAGAGGGTATAGAGTGGAATTTCATTGACTTTGGACTGGATCTGCAGCCCTGCATTGACTTAATCGAAAGACCTGTAAGTCTGTGCATTAATAATGCTCTAAGGAGAAGAGGTTAGACTTCTGAGTTTTTCTTTTACTGTCTGCATATTGTCACAAAAAGTGAATTAATTTGAATGCTGAAGTCCAAAGTCTAAAATAGTGTGTATTAGTAAAAGGATTTATCCTTACAGGAGTTTGCCCAGACTTTAGGGTAGAACACTGAGCTAAAGATATGAAGCTACTATTTTTATACTTTTTTCCCCCTAGTATTAATGATGTGTCTTTAATCCTGTCACTTTCATATTAAACCATGCCATTGTGGCTCAGTTAGAAAGCTTTACAAGACTTACAGTGAACTTTTTTTTTTTTTGTTTGAGATCAATAACAAAATTCCCGAAACTTCCTTTAGAGTAGAATTTTCCCCATAAATCTGCCTTGCAAATAGGAAAACAGTATCTTAAGGGTTGTTTTAGTCGCTCTGCTTTTAACATATTCCTCTGGTTGCTTAGTATCTGGAAGCTAAGAGGGCTTCAAAGCAGGAGGCCCTGGTGCAGGAGATGAAAGATCATCATTCCTGAAAGTTACCTTTCTTCACACCTCAGAACTATGCTGTCAAAATCATGTTATGGCCTTTTAAATTAAACCTGGAGCGTTGTGGTTACTACTCTCTAAATTTTCATGTGTGTATTCTAGAATGCACGTAAGCTGCCAACGATGCTGTGTGTCCTGAAGAGCAGAAAAGCTCATGAGCTGTGTTCTTGTTTTTCTTTAGAGTAGGGAAAGGGCAATCTTGCTTCAGTTATTAAAGGTTTGCACTTTGCGTGTATAACTTAGAAAGTTCTGCCTTCTTGGAAGGTAAAAATCTCTGCCAAAAAACCTCAGGGGCTAAGTGTGGATGCTTTCAGCATGCTGATATTTAGGTGAATATCCTGAAATGCATCAACTTACTTGATTTTTTTTTTTCTTTAAAGCAACTGCCATTATCTTCATAATTGTGCTGTAAATATGATGCCGTGTAGCAGACACATAGAAATAACTCTCTTCAAATGTGTAAACTTTACATTCACTAAAAACTTTTGAAGTATAAATCATTATAAACCTTGTTTTTTCCATCGCTTTCCTGTGTACATCAGTGTCTTCTCTGAGGGAAATGATCCTGTCAAACAATTCTATAGCTGTAAAATACAGACATTGGTTGTTCCCTACTTCACTTAAAGAATAAACAGACCTTGAAACGAAATGCTTAAATTATATGGAAAGAGAGGGAATATATGAAACTATGCTGGCTGCTCAGGTTAAGCCTGCTGAATCTTTGGATGCTGCTGCGTATCAACACAGGGCTGAGCAAGGGGAGGCTCAGTGGCTGCCACAGTAGGACTGAGTGGCTGAGAGGGATCGTTTTCTTGAGTTTAGCCCACACTAAAGCATGACATTAACTATTGTGCAAATGTGGATGAACTGTTGTGTACGTACATGTCACAGAAATATTTGTGGGGGTCATCTATTCCAGTCCCTGCTCAAAGCAAGGCTGTAGGCAGCACTAGATCAGGTCTGTCGTGTCTGGCTCTGTATACATTGGAATGAATTGGTTGGAACCAGTCATAATGTCCTTCATTGACCTGGACTCCCCCACAGCTTTTAATTTAAATCAAATTGGAATCAGTTTAGATAACTTACTATGGCATTCAATGCTGTGCTTTAAATAATAATTTCTTAAAAATAGATATATTAAATATTAACAGAAATTAAATCCAACTGAATTTCAGGCAAATCCTCCTGGTGTGTTAGCATTACTGGATGAAGAATGCTGGTTCCCTAAAGCTACTGACAAGACATTTGTGGAAAAATTGGTCCAAGAACAAGGAACCCACTCCAAGTTCCAAAAGCCAAGACAGCTAAAGGACAAAGCAGACTTCTGCATTATTCACTATGCAGGGAAGGTAAGGTTAAATGTTAAATACTTGATTAGAAATGTTGCTTTTGGGAAAGTACTAAGCAGTATAGCTATCAAATTTAGAGATACTTGTGCAGGAGGGTGACCTTGTTTAATTTTGTTGAACATGTTCAGGAGAGCTCTGATGGAACTTGTTACCCAACAGGCAGAACTGAAAAATATAAGTTAACATCAAATTAAGCAAGTATTTCAGTTTCCTTTAATTTTGTTGTCAGGTCTTACAGGTGAGGGTTTTTTCAGGATTCTATTTTAAGGAATCTTTTCTGAATACCAGTGTTTCCTTGTTGGTAGTAGTGCTTGAAGCAGGGCTGTGTCAGTGTGCCATCTTCACTTTTATCTCCTTGGTTCATGTAAGACTTTCTGTTTATCACATTTTGTAGGTAAGCTGATGCCTTTTCATTTCTACTGTTAGTTTAATTGTTCAGTCTCCCGCTAAAGGGGACAGAGCTCAGGTGCATTGTGAACAGGCCCATGAAATAACTACAATTCTTGTGTTTTGTGGATCCTTTGTGATCACCAGGCCTATTCTATAGGGCCATGCTATGTAATTAGTTTCATAAGGAGTTAAAACTTAATCCTAGTACCAGGTTTTGTCCTGATATTTAGAAGAAACAGGCTGTGTGAATGATTAAGAACTATCCTTTAATTTTCATTTAAAGTACTAATGGTTTGTTGTTATTTATTTGTTGATGTGGGTACTGGGTAATTGTAGCAAAAAGTGAACTAAAGATATTAATACATTTTATTGTATCAATATTTACAACAGTTAATTCAGAAATAATGAAATCATCACTGTTACTGCAGTTAACAGTAGGTTACTTTTAGGTAATCAAAATGAAGTAAAACAGCTTTGTGCCTGACTGCTAGGAAGTAGGTGTTCTGAAGGACGGTTTACTTCTGCCAAACTGAGTGGGCATTTCTGGAATAGTGGCATTGCATATTTTCCTCTGACAGAAGGCATTTTTCAGTTTTTGATCAGAATGTGTATTCCTTTAAAACTATAATTATTTGTAAAAGTGCATTTTTTATACAATTACTCAGATAATGATCTGATTTGGTTTTGGGTGCTGGAAGCCTTTAACTGTGGCTTTCCTTCCAAAGCCCTTATTTAAAAATAGAAAACTTTCAGTTTGGTTGAAGCAAAAACATGCTAGTCTGTATAGAGGTTTTGTTGGACTTGGGGAATTTTAGGGCTCTCTTTTGGGGTTGGGATGAATCCCGTGTTAGTAACATTGAGTTTTCAACTGCTGAGCAATATTTTAACTGCAAACCACAGAATTGGTTCTTTCACGATAAAAGCTTTGCTTGTTTTCTTTGTAGAACAAGGTGTTTAAGTATAACTGCTATGGTGAAATTAAAAAAATTCATGCTTCAGCACATCCTTAACTTACTCTCTAGTAATTTAGATAAAGTAATTAGAATCTACGCTAGAGTTGTTTTTACATCTTCACAGTGAATGTGAAGCCTTATTTCGGCAATAACATTAGGCTGAAAATGTATACCAGCTATTAGTAAGCAAACAGATTGCAAAATTTTTAAGAAAAACTCCCATTTACTTTTTTGAAAGAATAATAACTTTTCGTGGCACTTGTGCCTCCTTAAAACAGGTCAAACTAACTCACACCAAGCAAGTATCAAGAAGGAAATAGGAGGAAAACATCACTATAGTATTCTGAAAGCTTTTTTTTTGGTGCTTTTGAATTTAAACCTAAAGCTGGTAGTCCATCTGATCATGTGCAACTTGGCTGCTTTACAGGTAGACTACAAGGCAGATGAGTGGTTGATGAAGAATATGGACCCCCTGAATGACAATGTGGCTACGCTCTTGCACCAGTCTTCCGATAAATTTGTTGCAGAGCTTTGGAAGGATGGTAAGAGATCATGCTCTGAGCACACAAGTTGTTAGCGATTTTACCTTGCTGGATGAGTTCGGGTTTTCTTGTGCTTGTTCCCTCCTCACCCTCCACCTCTACGTTGTAAATATCAACATTTTCTTTATTGTTTAGCACTGAAAGTACAAGGAAGCTGGGTTGCACCTGTGGTCCCTTGCACATGTACCATTTCTGAGTAGCAGCTTCTCATGTTCATTATTTGAACTGATATTCACTTACTTGTTACCCTGTGTCAAATTTCATGTAGAATATTGTCCAAAACTCTTAGTTGAACTTGCTGCAGTGAAGTCCTGAATGTAAACAGCTGTAGTGGTTCTTGCTGTTAATAAAATGTTGTCTTTTGTGAGCACCAGCATAGTTGTTTCATGTGCAGTGGTGGGTGATAGCCTGGAAATCTGCATCTCCTAAAATAAAATTAATTAACAGCCATACTAGTGCTTAGATATTGCATATTAAAATCAAATGCAATATATTCTTATTTTAAGCGTACACTGTTGATGTGCAAGTAAACTAGCTAAACAGCTTAAAGTATTTTTCAACATTTCTACCAAAATACTCTAAAAAGCAGAAATAGCCAAATAAATACTTAGCAGGGACTTTTCTGTTGTAGTTTTTAACATCACATACCTACATGCCACAGTAAATAAATCCTGTAGTTTCTTATTCAAGGATGAAATTAAGCTTGTTATATAGATGGTGCTGTAGGTTAATACCGAGTTTCCCTCTTACTTGGTTCAGCTACAGAGAGCAGTTTTATTGAATATATAAGGAACTTTTTGGTTGGGGATCTGCTTCTTTCCTTTTGAGTACACGCACAGAAGCAAAAGTGTTTTGGTCCAAATATTCAAAACCTGCTTCCACAGATAATTGAAATGTGCATGGAATATGTTGTGGCCTAATTGCTTTTGTAGCACAGTTAAGTCTGTTTGCAATTGATAAACCTGTTCTGTATACTAACTGAAGTGTCTTGTGTATCTGCTCTTCTGTCTTTCTGTTTTTGCTGTTTCTCTGCCTTAGAGATTCAGAATATTCAGAGAGCCTGTTTCTATGACAATATTACTGGTCTTCATGATCCACCAGGTGAATGGATGTAAAAACAGTAGGCCTACTAAAGGCAGGGCTGTTGTATCTACAGGAAAACCATTTTTGCTCGTAGGCTTGCATGAACTTTTTCATTTCATGCTAAACTTAGGTATACCTCCACAAGGCAAATGGTCTCTTGAGTGCATACCTATTCAGTTGCTGCTGCATACATATAACATCTCTATTTTATGCATTGCATTTAAGCATTGCAGGTAAAAAGGTTTGTTGCTTCCTAGTTCCATGTTGAGATATAGAATTGCTTCTTAAGTGATAATCCTGGTATCTCCAAGCATTTGAGAGAATGCCTAAGCTTTGTAACACTATCAAGCTTCTTTCTGCAGTCCGACATTGACAAAACTCTGGAACACTTTAGAACGTGGATATATTTTTGGGGAGGAGAGCTGAGGAATGTATTGAAGTATCAGGATAAGTGCTGCAGTTGTAGTGTGGGGGTAGTAAGTGAAACAAACTTCTTCCAGACTTGTGGGAATTGTTCTGTTCTTTAAAAACCTCTTAATTGTAATATATCCCTTTGCAGAGGCTGCACATATTTTTTTACTTATTGAAAAATCAACTAATCCACTTATTTGGAATATCTTTTTGTAGATGCTTTAGATATTTTATCCAGCCTCTTCTTCATCCTTCTTGTATTGCTCTCCCCGAGTCTGTGTGTTTGTGAAGGTTGTGCCTTTGAAGTTTTGATCTTTGCTTGGGTATCTCCCACTACTCATGATACATCACATACCTGAGGAAGCTAGTGGTGTTTCCTGAAGTAATTACTAGAGGGCTTGCATTCAGAGGCTTTAGCCAATGTATGATTGTCCAGTCCTGCTGTTCAATGACTGCTCTTAACCTATAGCGAAAGCTTAAATATAACTTTAATAATCCTCTTTGAAACATCAATAACCAGCTTACAGCTAGAGGACAGAGAGGAGCAAAACAAAAGATGCACAATTATCTGATAGATTTAAAAAATTTTTTAAAGTACTTGGCCAAACAAAGTTGAATGGTGTCCAGTCATTAGTGGTGTCAGGTCGGTGCATGTTTCTATTATTTACAAGCTGTTATGTTCATCTTTTGTAAGACTGATTGCTAATTTCTATCCCATTTCTGGTGTAGAACTGAATTCTGCTTTAATATTTGGGATATGTTCTTATGAACAGCTTACCACCTACTTACTCTTCTAATTTTAATAAGCCTCTTAAATTCTTTAGTTCAAAACTGTGGAGGATCTGGGCTCTGCTTTATACTACATACTACATGGAAGACCTAGAAGTGATTATTCAAACTTGTTGCCCTGTATTTTTCTGCTTTTAATTTTCCTTTTTTTTTTTTTCATAGTCCTTTGAAAACCAGTTGAGTACAAGAATGAAATAAAATGTTACTTATTTGTCATATACAAAACTAATTCTGGTAGCAAAGCATAATTCCCTCTGCTTTGGTTTGAATGAATTTGAAGATAACATCACAAAATATAAATGGTAGCTACATATAGTTGCTTATTTCTGGCTGGCTAGCTTGGATTTCATGGAGAACCAACGTATGTTGTGTATCTGCTCAGTACTAAGAAGTGCCAACTAATTATTAAGGTGTTAAGCCACCTGTGTATTTTTTGAGTTGTTTAAATAATTGTTGACATGCACATGAAATCACATTCATGGTTTTGGCCTAAAAGGTTTTAATAACAGCAGTCAGATTTCTAATTTGTGCTTCTGAAGAAGAAATTATAGAGATCCTTACCCAAAATGTTCAAAAAATCAATGAAAAAAATAATCTCTATTCTGATGGTTTATGTCAGCTTTGAAGCACTTTGATGTGCAGTTTTCCTGTTTTGAAGCATGTCTTTTGGCTAGAGAGGTCCTTTCAGTTTTGTATAAAACTTGGAGGAATTTTTCAAAGTAGCAGACCAGCAGAAGTCTGGCAGATGCCTTTTTTTTTTTTCCCTCATCACTGAAATAACATTATTTCCAACTCTTCTGTAAATTTTTATGCTTTCAAAACACTTTTGAACATTCAACAGAACTCAGATTTAATCTATATAATTATCATAAGTGACGCTGCGTTATATGCACAGGTGTCCAATTGCAAATGTTCGACTTAGAAATATTTTGCATTGTAAAAAAAATCAAACAATTCCGAGTTTCCAGGCAGCTTCCTATCTCTTGAAGTTGACTTACAATGAAGAAAAGGGCTTTGCTAGTCATGTAGAACTGCAAGTAAAGAGCTGGATATTTCAGTCTGTACCTACTAAAGCTACACTACCCTGCTGTATAAGTTTGTGGCTTTTGTTCCACTGCTTCTGCACAGCGTCCCTAGTACATGCTGACTGCCTTGCCAACTGATGGCATCTTCTGTCATTTGTTCCGCAAAGCTTCTGCTGCTGCACTATTGCTCCTCTTTTTGCCTGTCTTTATACCTGACAAATATTAAAAGCCCACTTAATTATTTTTTCTTGTCCTTCCCAGTGGATCGTATTGTGGGTCTGGATCAGGTCACTGGAATAACAGAGACAGCTTTTGGTTCTGCATACAAGACCAAGAAGGGCATGTTTCGTACTGTTGGCCAACTGTATAAAGAATCTCTTACCAAGCTGATGGCAACGCTCCGAAACACTAATCCCAATTTTGTTCGCTGCATCATTCCAAATCACGAAAAGAGGGTATGTACTACAGACGCTCCTCTAATTCTTTCTCTTCATTAGCCTGAAAAACTTAAACTGCAATTTTTGATTACTACAAATTAAAGGACTAAAAACCACTTTCTTTTTTTTTTTTGATCCAGGCTGGAAAATTGGATCCACATCTGGTTCTAGATCAGCTTCGTTGCAATGGTGTTTTGGAAGGAATAAGGATTTGTCGACAAGGATTTCCAAACAGGATAGTGTTCCAGGAATTTAGACAGAGGTAACAACAAGAGCAGTCTTTTGAGTTTTTATGGCATAAAGTTCCTTGTTAAATAATTGAAGACACCCCTCGCCCCCTCCCCCAAGCGAACTGGAAGAAAATCCAATACCATGTGTGAGGTCTTTGAGTGGCTTGAACTTGAAGCAGTTAAATACTACAAGTGTATTTACAAGTATATTACAAGTAAATACTACAAGAGGGAAGGGGAAACAATCTAAAACAGACTGCTGGAGAAACTTTCTGGAGAAATTCCTTAGCTGTGCATTAGGTAACTATAGCTTTATGAGCTTATAATAATGTGGCTTATTGTTGAATGTAAAGTGTTTTTTCATTTGACTTAAAGGTATGAGATCCTTACTCCCAATGCAATTCCAAAAGGTTTTATGGATGGTAAGCAAGCCTGTGAGCGTATGGTAAGTGTTTATACCTAAACATTTTTAAAATATTGAAAATTTGAAACAAAAATTATCCTTTTCTTGAAGTAACAATGCGCTTGTCTGTCCATTTAGATCAGAGCCTTAGAGCTGGACCCCAACTTATACAGAATTGGACAGAGCAAGATCTTTTTCCGAGCTGGTGTCTTGGCACACTTAGAAGAAGAACGAGATCTGAAGATCACAGACATTATCATCTTCTTTCAGGCGGTCTGTAGAGGATACCTAGCTAGGAAGTATGTGTGCTTTTTTGATTTGATCTTCTTGTGGTCATTTTAAGCCTCTTTGGTTGGGAGCTATGCATTAAAACTTCCATTTCAGGAGAGATTTTCTTAAAACTGTGTTGCCTGATAAACTGTAGTTGTGTCCAGGGTATTAGTGAATTTTTGCCTAATAAGAATTTGCACCTTCATTCCTTAACACTATCTCCTTTCCTTAATCTTGCCTTTGTGAAAATGCAGCTGTTTACGGTATAGCAAGTGGCTGCAAAAAAAATCTCTCCTCCACTGGAGATTCTTAGAGGTACTCTGGAAAGCCTCTTTTTTGAAATTAAAGGACAGTTCAGCAGCTAATCCATCCTGATTTTATCTTTTTAAGTAGAAGTCTGTTAATTAAGAGTAAGAACAAATAGCATTTATAATTGTTGTTTTGAAGATGGTGAATCCAGCCCTTGCTCTGCCTCTTTGTATAAGGAATGAGTGCTCATAAATCAGTGTATTCACTGAAACTAAAAAATAAGCCTGTTAATGGTCTGCAAGTGTTCTAGGATTGGGTAAACTAAAAATTAACACAGACAGATGATCAGCCGTATTTTACAGGAAAGGTTTTGCTCTTTCTGTCTTCAGGGCCTTTGCAAAGAAACAACAGCAGCTGAGTGCGCTGAAAATCCTGCAGAGGAATTGCGCTGCATATTTAAAGCTTAGGCACTGGCAGTGGTGGAGAGTCTTCACAAAGGTTCGTTGTATTCTGTGACTTCCTTTGGCTTTTGTAAGTAGGTGAGTGCAGGTTCTTACTTGTTCATTTCAAATCTTTGCAGGTGAAGCCTCTTCTTCAAGTCACTCGGCAAGAAGAAGAACTTCAAGCCAAGGATGAGGAGCTGATGAAGGTGAAAGAAAAACAGACAAAAGTGGAGGCAGAACTTGAGGAAATGGAAAGGAAACATCAACAGGTTTGTGCTGAAGATCAGCTTTTGATATCCAGAATGTGAATTTCACTATATCCCATGTGAGAGAGCGATGCTGGGGAGACACTTGTGAGCAAAAGCACTGAGAATCAGGCAAGCTAACTCCTTTCACACTCAGTTAAATATGGAATAAGAAGAGACGGCATGAGCCATTCCTCCGGGAAACACCATGTTAACAAAACTAAACTTTTTTTTGGCGTTTCCTAGTTGACAGAAGAGTTTCAGTAGCAGTGTCGTTTTTCCTTTTCAGACATAATTTCAGGTAGGGATCTTTTTCTGCTGGTAGAACAGGGCAGGTGGAGTAGGTGCAGTGGGATTTGTTACTTTAAACTGGAGGGACAAGTGAGTGAATATTGCTGTAGCCCTATTGCAAAACCTGGTATCTGGGCTGCTGATAAAGCCCTCTGCTAAAAGTCTTTGGTTTTGAATGTTGACCAAGGAGTCAGGAATTGGAGCAGAACTTGGTGTTTGTAGTTGTCATGTATAACCACTCATGAGGGACTTGGAAATGTCATTTTTACTACTTTCCTACCTTTCTGGTATATTTACAGCTTCTAGAAGAGAAGAACATTCTTGCAGAGCAGCTACAGGCAGAGACAGAGCTCTTTGCAGAAGCTGAGGAGATGAGGGCTCGCTTGGCCGCCAAAAAACAAGAGTTGGAAGAAATACTCCATGATTTGGAGTCCAGAGTTGAAGAGGAAGAGGAAAGAAACCAAATATTGCAGAATGAGAAAAAGAAAATGCAGGGCCATATTCAGGTATGCTTTAAGATAACTTCATCTCCCCCAGGTTATTTGGGGTTTTTTGGTGAAAATCAGATGGTTTATGTACTTCCTTTTGAATAATGGGTATCTTGAAAAAGGGGATACCTGAACTTATCTGTCTTTCAAAATATTCCAGGTACTTGAAGAGGAAACAAACCCCACATCTCACAGCTCTTGATGCCTTTTAATAAATGTCCTTTAATGTGTGGCTGAATATCTTATTTAAAACCATGAATGAATAGAAGCACAATACATTATTGCTTTTCTAGTCGTATCTAGCTATTTGTGCTAGTATCTGACCCATGTCAGCTGTAATACTGATGTATAGATTCGTACTGAAATCAGGAGATCTGTCTCCTGTGGTGTCTCTTCTTAGGCACTTGCACTTCTATACCAGGTGCCCCGTTCAGATGCAGTACGCATAAAGCCTGATCTGATTTGGTTGTCATTAAGTAGACATAAAATAAACATTTTATTTTATGTTCAGAGTTAGGAAGGTGAAAGGCTCTGAAGTGAGTGTATGTTTCCGAGACAGCATATTTCAGCCAAAGGTGAAATATGGAGCATAAAATTCCATGTGTATCACATGGCCCTTAATTTCATTACCAGATCATCGATAGTATAAATGAATCTAACAAAGCAAAGGCATTTTTAGTGTTAGAGCAGGTGGCTTTTCGAAATAATGCATCTTTGTCACCAAGTTAAAAAAAAAATAAATTAACATATGGGTAACCTGGAAAATGCATGGATGAAATTGCTTTTCTTCCCAGGACCTAGAGGAACAGCTTGATGAGGAGGAGGGAGCTCGACAGAAGTTGCAGCTTGAAAAAGTGACAGCTGAAGCTAAGATCAAGAAGATGGAGGAAGAGATCCTACTGTTGGAGGACCAAAATTCCAAATTTTTGAAGGTGAGACCAGTATGCATGGTGGAGATTCTGTACATAAGTAATAGTAGTAGTGCCAAGTGATAGCTCTCAAAACATTTGAGACTGCTGTTACATTGTCTATAAAGTTTGTGCCTGAAGATGTGTGGGGTTTGAACAGGTTGAAGCTGAGACACTTAGAGACGCTTCTGAACTGACCTTCAAAAGAGGGAGGTATTTGTTATGTATTCTTTCCAGTTTCATGAATCTTACAAATCCAAGAGCTGGAAACAGTGTTTATCATAGCTACCATTGTTCTTTGCAAACAGATTTCCAAAAGCGTACAGCAAATGCTGTCCTAAAAGCAGGCCTCCCGTCTGTTAAAGTCCAAGTCTCACTTTCGTGGAAAACAAATGTTTGTGCTTCTATGCTATTCCAATTGATTCTTAATATTGACAGGTCAGTCACTTGACATAAAATCTGTATTTTATATATATGTGTGTGTATATATACATATAAATATATATATGTGCTGCATGAGACCTGTATATGGATTTTATATATTCAGTTACTTGTGCTGCTTAGAGACTTTTCAAATTGTGTTTTAGAAGTTACTCTTTCTCCCCTTTCTCCTAACTAGGAAAAGAAGCTGATGGAGGATCGAATTGCCGAATGTACTTCTCAGCTGGCTGAAGAAGAAGAAAAGGCTAAAAACTTGGCCAAGCTCAAGAACAAGCAAGAAATGATGATCACAGATTTGGAAGGTTTGTTCTTACTACATTTGCCTATTAAGAGCTTGGACATCATGCTAGAAAGGAATGAATCACTTATTATGATGTATGCAGTATCTGGTCCAGACTGCGAAGTGTAACCTTATATGTAGATACCTTAATAGCTGTTATTTTTATCTTAATCTTGAAAGAAATTTGTGTCACTTGCAAGACTTGTTGCATCTGGCTGCTTAGTCTTTCTCATGTTTAACTTGTTAGGTTTTCATTTTTTCAAAACCCATTTCATTTATAGACACACCCAGAAATTCATGTTGTTGCAGGCATCCCTTGGTAACAAGGTAGAACATCTGTCTCTTGGGAAGTTGCTATGCTTTTCTATAATAACACATTAGAACAAATATTTCTGGAAGAATGTTATTAGGCATTCATTAGGCTTCCAATATTTTTTGAATAAGCAAATCTGAATTGTTTTGATTGTCTTAATGTTTTGTTTATCTAAAATGGTTCCATTTCTTTGGCCATTTATTTCTGACTGTTTTGCCTGTTGTCACAGTCTAAACTAGCTCTCTATATAACCTTTCTTGATTTTGTGTCTTTTTTTTAACAATTACTGATGGCTGTAAAGAGCTGTTGCACAACACTAATAAACTAGCAAGTCACAGCTGCAAAATACAAGGCTGAGTTGCTCTCTGTGCCCTAATTTGGAAATAGTTTTTTCACTTATGGCCTGTCTCACTACATATTTTAAAACTGTTGTGCTTATGGAAGAATACCAAAGTTTAATCTGTACAGGAAGGTATTGACCTAATAGAGATAGTAGGTGATTGATGTACCTTTTCTTTAAAAATCGTATTCAGAGACCTTAAGGTGGGCATAAGTAATCTTT